>NC_041402.2:195644488-195831988 GCF_900747795.2 Erpetoichthys calabaricus | reverse complement strand
AGTTTGTTTTCAAATATTTTGTGTCTCGCTGGGTCACCATTTTATTTTCCTGACAGGAAGGCCCTCTATGAGGAATTTTATGAAGTGTTTGCAAAATGTTATGAGGACGCCTTTCCTACTCATTAGCCATCGTGTTTTTATCTGCTGTGCTTTTAAACATAAAGATAATAAAAGTGTAGAATGTGCGGCGCTGCGTTGACTTTCTGTATTTGAGGCCCAATGTCCCTATTGTTGTGTGTTCACTCCGCTCAAGCAGCGCGCAGTACGTCTTTTTAAATGCTGTGATTCAAAAACTCAACCTCAACACCAAAATGGCCCTCTTACCCCTCACATTGATCTTCTCCCTCCCTTTACCGTCCCTTTCTTCCAAGCATACTGCCATCTACTGAACGCAGCAGGAACACCACACCGATACTCCTTCCTTACATCGTAAAGAGTGAAAAGAAGGTTTAGGTTCTTTATATGAGATCACGACAAAGAAAACTCAGATTTGTATTAGTACTCCAGATTCTACAAGGGCTAACAAAGTGAAACAAAGGCTAAGTGTCCCCTTAAATTTACAATTTCCTTGCCTTATATTTTGTGAAAAATCTCAACTGACTGCATCAGCCACAATCATCCAGCAATGTCTGCCGCAGTCCTCAGCCTGGCCAAATCCATGAGACGTTCTTGAGACACTGAAGGCCTTCAGAACGTCTTAATCCCCTTGAGTTTGCTAAGCGACCGCCACAGACGCCACTCCTGATGTAACTGTCAAACTTTCTTGTTAAGCTGACACAGACCTTTGCAAACGGGTGCGAGTATCGCCTGCTCGTCGACTGCATTCTTATCAGATCGATATGTAAATTAAAAAGAGCAGCGGCCCCAGTGCTGCCCCCTGCTGGACGCCACTTTTAACATCCACTCATTTTGTGATGTTTCTCTTCTCCTTAACCCACTCCTGCCTGTGTTTGAGACAATTTTGTACCCAACTATGCACTGCACCCTGAATCCCCCCCTTCTTCTGGTTTGATCACCAACCTTTCATGGGTTACTTTATTCAAAGCTTTCTGAAAATTAACATAAATAATAAACTTTGTCACCCCTCTGATCGTATCCTTTAGTTGCTCATATTACTGAAATGCGACCTTCCTCGTCTGAAGCCATGCCGACTGTCCCGTAACACTTCCATCATGTGTCGCTTGATCTTCTCCTTAATAATCCCCTCCATTAATTTACCTGCGGAGTACGTTAAGCTCACTGGCTCGGCTCGTCCACCCTTCATGGTATTCACCAGTCACTTGTCTTTAGGAATTACTCGAGTGTGCACAGATTTTTAAAAATATGCGTCAAGGGTTTCTATCTGCACTCGCTGGCCTCCTTAAGCCTGATTTTGTCCTGGTGGTTTGTTCGATTTCAGCCTCTTTAATTATAAGGCAGTTTGTTTCTCTACAGTTCTCTTCACTGAGTGCAGCCACAGAGCGACGTGACAAATTCACAGGTAGCCCAGGCAGCTCTTCTCTCTACAATTTCCAAATCTCTCAGTACCTCCTTAGTAGTCCCTGTTACTTCTGTGAGGTTATCGACTTCTTCACACAAACTGTATAAGCTTCAACAAAATGCAAGTTCAAGTCATTTGTGATTTCAGCGTTGGTATATTCTCGCTCCCCTTCACTGTTCCTCATACTCTTCACCTCCTCCTTGTCTGTTCTTTTACTACTAAACAATTAAAGAAACTCTTTAGGGCGTCTTCACCTTTTCTGCAGTATTTCTCTCCAACTAGCCTTCCTGATATCCTCGTTAACTGCTGCTGTCATTTACTCTATGGTTCATACTGGAGTTACTGGTCTTCTATGTTATTTGTGTTATTAACACATTTATGAGTGTCATTCCTGCCAAAGTCACTTTGCCTTCACCTTCCAGTCAGATCTTTATATGGCCCTGTTGATGTCCCCTGCATGTCTGGTCCTGACTCAGCACCCCACTCACTACACTCTGCACGGTACGTTCTGATGGGACTTGCAATGAAAAGCCCTTTCAAAGTGAAGATGCATTGACTGAGAAGTCACCAGCACTTTGCTCCTTTAGGATGTCCCATCGTGGACCTCAGCAGCCCAGTGTGATGGAAGAGCATCCCATCAAGCACATCTCCTGATCTCAACGGCACACTTGATGTGTAAGAAAAACAGCTGATTCCTTACCTGGGTCACCTGATTGGTAGTGCTGTGGTGGATCTGCCTTCTTCGCTCTAACTGGGGTCCTCAGCTCTCTGGGGGCTTTTTATTGCTTCAAAGAGGTGTGGGGCTCATGATGTTGGTTTGCTTTTCACATGCGATGTGTCAACATGAACATCCTGGAGGAGGACTTCACTTCCAGTGAATCCTGAAAACTTTCCTAAGTAGGGGGTGTTAAACTTCAAACTGTTTGTTTCATGTTGTCTTCACGTTTGGATTTATTTTAATTAATTCTGCTTTGCATAGAGAAGTAACAAAAGGAAAACTTTTAATTCCATATCCTGCACCAGGTCAACAGTATCTGAACAAATGGCACCTCTGGACATGGCACAGTTTGGGCACGGAGCCAGTCAGCAGGTTCACCAGATTGATCAAACACTCCTGATCTTACTTGCACTATGACATGTAGCCCTGAAAGGGCTGAACTTATTCATTTAAGAGAATTGTGTGAATAAGAAAGTGCACCCCCTGCATTCAGCACCTGCTGTCACCATATTTGACATGTGACACTCTTTAAGTGCCTTCACGTAGGAGGAATCCACACAGCAGCTCTCCGACTCTTGGACTTTGTAGAACTTTCTGGTATCTGCAGCCTGCTTGGAGTCAGCCATTCCAAACCTCTCCAGGTCTTTTTTAAAACATTCTTTTGTGACTTTGGACAATCGACTGTCAGTTCAGTGCTCTCAGTGTGACAGCCAGCCTTGGGGGCTTCACTGGTGTTTCGGTGTCCATCGTGAAATTCATGGCTGACTCAATGCCACGGAGCAGCAAAGCAGGTCCATGTCATGTGGAATACGCCATGTTGTGCAGATCCACTCGTGACTTGTCTGCTCTTCACTGGGGATGTGGTGGGGAGATCAGAGTACCTGCAGGAGACCCCATGTAGACACGAGGAGAACAGGCACATGCCTCAGTGACCAAGAATCTGCACAAGATTCAAAGCCAGGATGCAGGATCATCACTCCGTATGTCAATCTTAATTTCATAAAAAGGACTTTAGGAGGCCCAGGGGGTTTTATGGGGCAGCACTGACTCCTAGGCATCAATTCTGGGCATCTGGATGTTCTTTGCCAAGATGCTTCAGTTCAGACTTGACCAGGCTTGTCATCTCGGTATAAAGTTGGGTCCTTCCTGGTCCTTGCATCTCATGGAGACTGAAGTCACTTCAGGGGACGATTAAAATTAGGGCTGCACTGACATTTCCCAGAATTCCTGTTAACTCAATGATGACCACATCCAGCCTTTCCACGTTACTTGTCCGATTTGTTCACAGTCAGGGACCTTCAGCCGTGAAGTCTGTCACCAAAGCAGGTCTGATTTGCATAATAAGTGACTCGAGTGCCAAAGGCAGGCAGACATTATTGGTGGGCTGAAGGTAAAAGCAACACAACAAGAGCTGGCAAAGGGCAGCAGGACTTCAGGCCACAAACCCAAAGTGTGTCACTGTCATTACCAAATTTAAGTTGAAGAGGCCCTGAATGTGAAGCAGCAGCATTTATATGATTATAAGGAGGTGCACTTACCGTTGGTGTGTTGAGGGCGCTGCCCCGGGAACGCCAGGCTGTCTAGTGGGTGAGCGCTGTGATGCGCGGTGTGTCTGGACACATGTGGAGCTGATATAATGCCCAGTACGGGTGCCACCAAACGTATTCATTTTTACACACCAGAGCAGGTGGTTTAAAGTGCGGTGCGCCTAAAAGAGAAAGCTGACATTTGATTGAGTCAGAGATGGGGATCCCATAATGTTAAAGAAATCATCAGATGTCAGATCAGGTCAGATGTCCAGAGTTAGGCTGGGGCCACTTCCCACTACACGGGATATCACAGTCACATTACGTCACCAGAATGTGTGTTCACTGTAACAGTAGAAATACATGTGTGGTACTGACCATCGTAAAGGCGCTATATAACTGAGAGGTGGCACCATTTACACAAAAACAACAACTCCAACTTACCAAAAAGCCGACAAAATATTGAAAAAGCAGTGACTGAAAAAAAAATTAATAAAAAACATACACAGGAGACACGATCAGAGGGAGAACATCACAAAAAACCCCTGGCATGTTTTTGGCACAATCTTTGCCCGCTCAATCTGGGGTCCTGCTTGAACACTTTCCCACTGCCAGTATGTGCCACCACTAACTTGTCTCCTGTCCTTCTATCTGTTGCCACCCTTTCTGCCCGCCTGCTAAGCATTTATGCCATCTCAGGTTGTGACATCAGTGGGACTAGGATAAGGTGCAGCCTTTAAAGCCCACCATGGTGCTACTTCTGGGGCCAAAGGCAGACTTGTAAAGGCCCAGCCGACTGTGCCCTCGTTGTGGTGTCTCTAGTTATTGCACCCCCTGAGTCCCATCTTGTCTTTAAGAGGAGAAGCCCTGAAGAGCTGAGCTACACTGCCACCTGGTGTCCTGGCGGAGCGATTCTCTTCATCGGTCTATCAGCCCTCGTCCTCTCATTGCTGCGCTCTCTTTGCACAGTTTGGATTTTCTGGCCCTGGCATCATGTTGGGAGGCACATTTGATGTGTTAGAGTGTGGAGCAGTAGAAGTGAGCCCCCGGTGTAGGGGGGATGTCATAGGACTTGACAGTCTAAGTGTGGAGCTCTTCTTCACTCAGAACCCTCCACATCTTTGATGGTGTTAATGATTGGCAACATGCTGGACCCCATCACAGAGTCTGACCAAAGGCGTAACCCACAGCTAGGTAAGAAAAAGAGATCCACCCAACATGTAAACACCCCACATGGGTACAAGCGGGTGACACGCTCAGCTAACCTTTATGCAGGTGCCAGTGACCCCTGTTGGCTAGAGGGAGTAATGCAGTTCACCTGGAGCTCAGCACTGAATTCAACAGGTGGACCCTACAAGAAGCAAGGTGAGTGTGTGACCCTGTGACTCACAGCAGTACAGAATACTAACAACCCGAATACACAAACCACTCACAATAAGAAATAAGCCTAATCAGGGCTGGGAGGAGGTGTTGGGGGGTCTGGAGATACTGAGGGGCATCACAAGGGGTGAGTGACTGCAGATGGTAAGAATCTGGACCTGAACAACAAACACCCTGTGAGACTTCGGTTTGGAGCTCGTTGTCACACACGTGCACATGGGAGGGAGCTAAGGGCCTGAACAGAAGTAATTCCATGGCAGACCAGGAGGTGGCGGAGTGCACTGACTCTCTCTCTCTCTCTCTCTCTCTCACTTCTCTGCAGACCAGTTATGGGAAGTCCCGCCTGGCTCTGATGATGTCATTTCCTCTGCTCTCCTTTAAAGCCGCCATCTTTGTGCCAGCCAATCCCTTCTGTTTCGGACTCAAACCTGCACACAACTCTACACCATTGAACCCAATTTTGCATCCAGGTAACGACATACGGTGGCTGCCCCACACCTTTTGATGGCTCTTGTCTATTCTTGTCTAGCAGGCACCCGTGAGCCGTTCATCTTCACTTGTATTGAGGTGTGGCGTTTGTCTCGATGGCTGCACAGGTGCCATCGACACTCACCTGCTTCTCCTTACCTTGCATGTCTGTGCCAATGCTGTGCAACACGTGAATCATTTTCACTTTACATCCAGGAAACTTCACCACAATGTCACAAACAAATGTGCTACATGTTGAAGTTACAAACTTAAGAGAATATTTGCTGAGCATAACTGTGTGTGGCATGAAGCAAGAAAACAGGGAGACAAGCAATGAAACACGAAGATATCAGCCTGTAGAAAACAATATGCCAGGGGAACAGGAGAGAATGAGGAGCGAAGGAGGACTCGGTGACAGCGGATTAGGATGACAAGCAGCCAAAGGGGACATGGCACAGTTTAGGGGCCACGCAGTCTAAATGAGCGCTTGACTTGGGTGGCATCTGGAGGTGGACGAGGACTTTAACTGTGTAAACATTCACGGGTGGCACACATTATTTATTAATAATAATTGTTTATTATTGGGTGGCAGGCGAGTGCAGTTCTATGATTTGACCGGCGGGGCACTCATCAGATTTCAGCCTGTGATAACGATATGAAACTTTGTACATCAAATCTTTTGCCATAAACTTTATTTTTAGTTTCACTGATCAACACAATATAAATAAGGCGCCTGAATTTTGTATTTGCTAAAATAAACGTAAATTGCACAATAAACAGAAAACTACAAAATCAGTTCATTCTAATTTCAAACACAGACGTCTCCTTTTATTTATGACGGCACAAAGCAAATCAGTTTAAGCTGCACTTTGTCCGCTGTCTCCAACAGAGAAGCCTTGATGTCCTTTAGGGTTTTCAAAGTGAATTCACGCCATCAGAACAAGGACCTCTGCACACTCCTCCTACACGCAGGGCCATCCACAGAGTTGGACCTTGAGATGTTTCTTCTCCTCACACCGCTGACACACAATCCTCCTGAGTGAAAGTCCTGCGAGTGTCGAGAACAGGGGACAAAGTGACATCAGGCAGATCGTCTAAGGGCTCATCTTCAACTGAACGGTTTAAAGACACATTTCTATTCTCTTGCTTTGTGTGCCATTGAGTGATCAAGATGGTCCTCCCTCATAGTCATTTGTTTGTTTTCTGTTTTATTTTACTTTTATTTCATTCTATTTATTTTATTTATGCTTATTACTTTGGTTACATCATTACTGATGCTGATTTTAATGTGCTCTATATATAAGTTCTACATTGACTCCTTCTTATGTTTTGGAGTCTCAGCACACCTACAATCCAAGACATAACCTTTAAATGTTCTCTAAAATAAATCTAATATAAACCTGATGGAACGAAAGAAAAGAAAAAGAAAGTAAAGGAACGGCTGTGGAGAATGAACTGCTGGGCATGGATATCAAACACCACAGGGCACAGACGTGATGCCAGGTCTGCCAGACTTGTGTTTACAACAATCAGATGATGAGAGACTTGAGTGTGCCATGTAAACAGGCCGGGCATGCCAAGGTCAACAGGTCTCTCTCTGCTTCTTCTGTTTGAGAACAGGGCGGCACACCAAAGGAGAAGGTTGTGCCAGCACTTGACCAATAAGGACCTACCTGCACCAGGAAGGAAGTTTCAACAGAAGACTTTAAAATAAGCCATCATTTGCATAGAAATAAAAAAACACAGTAAAGCATCAAAAACAAAAGTTCTGAGTGTGAACAAAGATCCCACTTTAAGATGAGAAAAATGATAAATTATGGTGCCCATGCTTTGATAAGCTTGTCTCCTGACCTGCTGGTAGATGCCCGCTGGACAGAAGGGGCCTCACAAGGCTACCAGCCCTCTGGTCACTGGTGAGGACAGCACAGCAGACAGGACATACATACAGTGCTGAAGTGGGCATCTGGACCACTTCTGGTGTCCTTTTACCAACTTTGTGTCACTGAGGGGTTTGCCCATGAGCTTTAGGGGGCACGAGGCAGGAGGATAGACTGGAATTTGGCTTTCACGAGAGATGTCATTGAATGGGTAGAAGACAGGAACACAGCGTCGGTTTTGTTGATCAAGCGGATGGTAATTGTCTGTTTAGGGTTTTCCGAGGGTGTGACTCAGGGACTCAAGATGGCCGAAGACAATGGAGTTAGAAGTGAAATACATTTTAGGTTTGATGGACTGCACAGAGGAGAGGAGTTTGCCAAGGCTGGCTGTTCTCACCTTTGTTTTATCTTCTGGCAGCAAAGTGCGTTAGAGAAAGTGGGGATAAGGAGGGTCTGATATGGCCTGGAAGTGGAGGGGTGAGGATGCCGATGAAATGTCCTGTTTATTATCAAAGGTTCAGATGTCTAAAGTGTTTTGGGTGTGTTGGAGCTTTCTCAGGTTCCAATTTGAACAGAAGGAAGTCAGTTATGTATTTCAGGAAATGGAGACAGAGGAGATTCCTGGAGACCTCAGTTATCAAGCTGACGTAATTGGCCATTCCACAGCTGAGTCAGCACTGGGCCAGCCAATCTGATGAAAGGACCCCTTTACTCGACGATTCCTGTGATCCTCCATCAGGGATGACTTTACCTTAGGCTGGCAAAACAACTTGGCAGGTGGGCCGTGACACCAAGTGGCACATTTGAGTACCAAAAAAGAGAAACAGAACAGGTGAGGGTTAGTAACAAATTCTAACAGTCATGTGACTTATGTTTTAGTGCTAATGACTAACAACAAAGATGCAGTCTGTACAGTTAATCAGCAGCTCTAGTCAGGGTGTGCTAAACTGAAGTTGTGAGTCTGAAACCGAAGGGGCATCTCTTATAGTAGCAGGCAGACCACTCCACAGTTTAGGGGGTCCTGTAACTAAAAGCTTGACCTCTTACTGTTATTTTATTATTCCTTGGAATCACAAACAGACCGTCTGTTTTATCTTGGTAGAGTAATGTATTGCTCCATTTTCCCCTATTGTATTATTAATATGTAGTCTTTGTCAGAATGGCTCTAATCTCACAGATTTACCTCTGTTTATAAGGTATTATAATATTTAAGTCCTCCCCACCTTCCCTTCTATATCTAAAGACAATTAGATGCAGTAAAAAGACAAGCAGGAGTTAAGTTACACATAAAACAATGTATTATTGGTAATATTTATAAATAATAACAATATGCAATGTACATTTGAATATTGGCAACCATACAACCTGATTAAATGGTGATGTGTAGTTTCAGGCGGCACACAGACTTGTAGTTATTTAAAATGTCTCTAGTTAAGGCATCATTGGTGCTCAGCTTTCTTCAGATCAGGCCGTATGCCTGTTCCAATATGGCTGCTAAACTGTGGTCTCCATTGTGTTGTCCTTTCAGTTCATGGTGTGATGGTCTTCATCAGTTGTTGGTTAGTAAGTGAGAGAGAATGTGGTCGAGCAAGCAGATTTATAGACTCTTTGTCCAAACCCTACAGCCAATAGGACATCATGGTACTTAAAAGCTTCTGATCCAAGCCAATTCCAAACAGCCATACTTCAGACCAATGGGGGAAACAGAACATCTTAACACCTGCCCCCAAACCAAATGTTATTGTAACCTGGTTTCTTGCTGGGGTTGAAAGACTTTAGCAAAGAAACACTCGTCAAACTGGTTTAAGGCACATCCTCTCCCAACTCTGTCATAAAATTCAAAGAGACTCAGTCGTAAAGGGGGTGGGGGACACTAAATCACACTGCTTTGCCTAAATTACAAATAAAGACATACAAATATTTATCAAGTCAAATGTAAAATCTCACATCACAACACTGGCATCTTGAGATCTTAATGTGCACTCAGGTTTGTAAGTCATGATAAGTTCAGACCAGTAAGCCGGACCTTAGCTATTTAATGCTTTATATGTTAAAAGACCCTCTGGAGCCAGGCCTGGAGGTGGGGCTCGATGGCTGGCTCTTGGGACGTGGAATGTCACCTCTCTGAAGGTGAAGGAGCCTGAGCTTGTGCGTGAGGTTGAGATGTTCCGGCTAGATATAGTCGGACTCACCTCGACGCACAGCTTGGACTCTGGAACCAATCTCCTTGAGAGGGGCTGGACTCTCTACCACTCTGGAGTTGCCCCCGGTGAGAGGCGCCGAGCAGGTGTGGGTATACTTATTGCCCCCCGACTTGGAGCCTGTACATTGGGGTTTACCCCAGTAGACGAGAGGGTAGCCTCCCTTCGCCTTCGGGTGGGGGGACGGGTCCTAACTGTTGTTTGTGCGTATGCACCAAACAGCAGTTCGGAGTACCCACCCTTTTTGGAGTCCCTGGAGGGGGTGTTAGAGGGCATACCTTCTGGGGACTCCCTCGTTTTGCTGGTAGACTTCAATGCTCACGTGGGCAATGACAGTGAGACCTGGAAGGGCGTGATTGGGAGGAATGGCCCCCCCGATCTGAACCCGAGTGGTGTTTTGTTATTGGATTTCTGTGCCCGTCACTGATTGTCCATAACGAACACCATGTTCAAGCATAGGGGTGTTCATATGTGCACTTGGCACCAGGACACCCTAGGCCTGAGTTCGATGATCGACTTTGTGGTCGTGTCGTCGGACTTGCGGCCACATGTCTTGGACACTCGGGTGAAGAGAGGGGCGGAGCTGTCAACTGATCACCACCTGGTGGTGAGTTGGCTTCGATGGTGGGGGAGGATGCCGGTCAGGCCTGGTAGGCCCAAACATGTTGTGAGGGTCTGCTGGGAATGTCTGGCAGAGCCCCCTGTCAGAAGTAGCTTCAACTCCCACCTCCAGCAGAACTTCGACCACATCCCGAGGGAGGTGGGGGACATTGAGTCCGAATGGGCCATGTTCCGTGCCTCTATTGTTGAGGCGGCTGACCAGAGCTGTGGCCATAAGGTGGTCTGTGCCTGTCGTGGTGGCAATCCCCGAACCCGTTGGTGGACACCGGCGTTGAAGGATGCCGTCAAGCTGAAGGAGTCCTACCGGTCCCTTTTGTCCTGTGGGACTCTGGAGGCAGCTGATAGGTACCAGCAGGCCAAGCGGAATGCGGCTTCGGTGGTTGCTGAGGCAAAAACTCGGGCGTGGGAGGAGTTTGGGGAGGCCATGGAGAACGACTTTCGGACGGCTTCGAGGAGATTCTGGTCCACCGTCCGGCGTCTCAGGAGGGGGAAGCAGTGCAGTGTCAACACTGTATATGGTGGGGATGGTGCGCTGCTGACCTCGACTCGGGACGTTGTGGGTCGGTGGGGGGAGTACTTCGAAGACCTCCTCAATCCCAATAACATGCCTTCCAATGAGGAAGCAGAGCCTGAGGACTCGGAGGTGGGCTCCCCCATCTCTGGGATTGAGGTCACCGAGGTGGTCAAAAAACTCCTAGGTGGCAGGGCCCCGGGGGTGGATGAGATACGCCCGGAGTTCCTCAAGGCTCTGGATGTTGTAGGGCTGTCTTGGTTGACACGTCTCTGCAACATCACATGGACATCAGGGACAGTGCCTCTGGATTGGCAGACCGGTGTGGTGGTCCCCCTCTTTAAGAAGGGGGACCAGAGGGTGTGTTCGAACTACAGAGGGATCACACTCCTCAGCCTCCCTGGAAAAGTCTTTTCGGGGGTCCTGGAGAGGAGGGTCCGTCGGATAGTCGAACCTCGGATTCAGGAGGAACAGTGTGGTTTTCGTCCTGGTTGCGGAACAGTGGACCAGCTCTACACCCTTAGCAGGGTCCTGGAGGGTGCATGAGAGTTTGTCCAACCAGTCTACATGTGTTTTGTGGACTTGGAAAAGGCATTCGACCGTGTCCCTCGGGGAATCCTATGGGGGGTACTCCGGGAGTATGGGGTACCGGACCCCCTGATAAGAGCTGTTCAGTCCCTGTACGATCGGTGCCAGAGCTTGGTCCGCATTGCCGGCAGTAAGTCGAACCCGTTTCCAGTGAGAGTTGGACTCCGCCAGGGCTGCCCTTTGTCACCAATTCTGTTCATAACTTTTATGGACAGAATTTCTAGGCGCAGCCAGGGTGTTGAGGGGGTCCGGTTTGGTGGGTTCAGGATTGGGTCACTGCTTTTTGCAGATGATGTTGTCCTGTCTGCTTCATCAGGCCGTGATCTTCAGCTCTCTCTGGATCGTTTCGCAGATGAGTGTGAAGCGGCTGGGATGGGAATCAGCACCTCCAAATCCGAGACGATGGTCCTCAGCCGGAAAAGGGTGGAGTGCCCTCTCAGGGTTGGGAGCGAGATCCTGCCCCAAGTGGAGGAGTTCAAGTATCTCGGGGTCTTGTTCACGAGTGAGGGAAGAATGGAGCGTGAGATCGACAGGCGGATCGGTGCGGCGTCCGAAGTAATGCGGGCGCTGCATCGGTCTGTCGTGGTGAAAAAGGAGCTAAGCCGCAAGGCAAAGCTCTCAATTTACCAGTCGATCTATGTTCCTACCCTCACCTATGGTCATGAACTATGGGTAGTGACCGAGAGAACGAGATCGCGAATACAAGCGGCTGAAATGAGTTTCCTCCGCAGGGTGTCTGGGCTTTCCCTTAAAGATAGGGTGAGAAGCTCAGAGTAGAGCCGCTGCTCCTCCGCATCGAGAGGAGTCAGATGAGGTGGCTTGGGCATCTGATCAGGATGCCTCCTGGACGCCTCCCTGGTGAGGTGTTCCGGGCACGTCCAACCAGGAGGAGGCCCCGGGGAAGACCCAGGACACGCTGGAGGGACTATGTCTCTCGACTGGCCTGGGAACACCTCGGGATTCTCCCGGAAGATCTAGAAGAAGTGGCCGGGGAGAGGAAAGTCTGGGCATCTCTGCTCAAGCTGCTGCCCCCGCGACCCGACCTTGGATAAGCGGAAAAGGATGGATGGATGGATATGTTAAAAGGAGGATTTTGAAATCTGCCCTAAACTTAACTGGGAGCCACTGTGAGGATTTAAGAACTGGAGTTATGTGTTTGTATTTTCTTGTTCTTGTAATATTTCTTGCAGCTGCATTTTGGATTAACTGGAGGCTGTATAAAGAACAGTTTGAACATCCAGTGAACACCACATTGCAGTAGTCAATCCTACTAGAGATAAATGCAGGAATTAATTTCTCAGAATCCTGTTTACTTAGAAAGCGCCTTAATTTCCTAGCATTTTTAAGATGGAAGAATCCTGATTTGGACAAGTTTGTAATATGAGCTTTAAATGACCTGCTAGAGTCAAAGAGAACTCCAAGATTGTGGGCTGATTCAGTAAAATTAATGGAGACTCCAACTGAGTTAAATGATGACAGAATATTGTTGTGATCAGCGTCATTCACTCCAACAATGAACATCTGTGTTTAAAGACAAGTCGTTCTCATCCATCCACCCCTTTAATTCACTAACACAACTACCGTAATTAAAGACAACTTTACTTGATGAGTTCGTTTCTGGAGTATTAGTAACCTTTTTCATTCGCAGTGTCTGCTAAACATCTCTTAGGTTCACACTTCTTGTGTTTAGTTACGAAGGAGAGTCTCAAACTGGCGAGGTGTTTAGAGAAACGTGAAGGAAGAGTGACACAGATGAGGTTCATTTTGGGTTCAATTTCTCATTCACTAAACTCTATGAAAACAAACGTTTAGTGTAAACAGAAGTGAAGATGAAGAATTTACACATTTACAAACCCCTTTTTCTTTGTTGCAGTTTTTCTGGAAATATTATGACTGACTTCTGATTGGTCACTTTGTCCATTGTTGTGTGGATGCATTGTGTTATTGGAGGATTGTATCATGAAGCCTCTATCATAATGTGTGCTGCATGTGAGTTAAGTGTGACGACTAAAATGAAGGAAGGGTTAAATTGGAGGGGGGATCTCCCTATCTGAGGTGGTCCTGGGTGGAAGGAGGCTTTGTATGGGCACATGACTTGCAGGTAGAGTCCTGTGAGGAGATTAACGCAGACCCTCAGAAAAGTGTTGTGATGTTAAAGCACATGTGGACGCATACAGGCCTGATCGTCATCTCAAATCAGTTCAATAGATGAAGGTGACTAAACCTGAACATAACACATCAAGCTCACATTTGACACTTACTCAGTCAAAAGGTATGCTGGGAAAACTAAGTGCACCTCAGCTTAGTTATCTTCTGAAGACACACGAGGATTGTGGGGGACACCAGTGACGGAACACGTAGGGTGAGAAGTATTAAATATTTTTTTATGTGTTCTGTGACTGGTCTTCAACAGATAACATGGGTACTTGTAAATAAAGGCAGATATATGGATTGACGAGTCAGCACAAGGGCGCTGGAGTTTTGTCTTTGAGGAGTGTGCACCTTCTTGTCGTGTCTCTGTGGGTTTTTCTGCAGGTGCTCTGGTCTTCCTCCCACATTCTCAGTGAAAAGCACAAAATGGACTAAATGTTCTAAAGAGGAGCTGTGCAGCATACACTGTCATCATGTGGGGTCACTTTGGTACTTCATGGCCCACCAGCTCCCTGGCACTGAACCATTAAGACCATAATGGACATCTGAGCAGAACATCAGGTCATCCATCAAACTGATTATGCTGAACTGACTGAAGATGTGTCACAAAAATTAAATGACACATGAAAATTAATCTGCGGTGGGTTGGCGCCCTGCCCAGGATTGGTTCCCTGCCTTGTGCCCTGTGTTGGCTGGGATTGGCTCCAGCAGACCCCCGTGACCCTGTGTTCGGATTCAGCGGGTTGGAAAATGGATGGATGGATGGATGAAAATTAATGAAGGAATTATTAAGGATAAGATGGAGCAACACATGGCAAGTGCAGGAGTTTTACTGACCAGTCAGCGTGGGCTCAGAAGATGGAGGTCGTGTTTTACTAACAGGCTGAAATTCTATGAGGAACCAACAAAAGGAGATGACCAGAGAGGAGCAGATGATGTGATTTATCTCTGAATGCATTTGATGAGATGTCACATGAGACGGTGGGCATCAAAATATAAGGGTGTGGGGTGTAGATGAGGGCAGAATTGGCTGAGATGCAGGCAGCAGAGAGTGATGGGGTGAGGAACCTCATCAGAATTGGCCAATGTTAAGAGTGGTGACCAGCAGGGGGCAGTGCAGAGGTCACTGTTATTTTTAAAGCTGGTGAAGTTTGCAGATGATACCAAGATAGGTGGCTTGGCAGATAAATGTGAATCCATTAAATCATCACAGAAGGACTTGGACAGCAGACAGCTTGGGCAGATTTGTGGATGATGAAATTTAATGTCAGTAAATGTAAAGTATGACATGTAGAAGGTAAAAATGTGAGGTTTGAATACACAATCGGGGGTCTGAAAATCGAGAGTCCACCTTAAGGGAAGGATTGAGGAGTCATACTGATATGCTAGGCGGTATTCAGAAGCCATTAAGAAGGCTAAGAGAATGTCAGGTTATATAGCGCCTTGATGTGTGGAGTACAAGTCACAGGAGGTTCTGCTCAGGCTTTATAACACACTGGTGAGGCCCCATCTGGAGTCCTGGGTGCAGTTTGGGTCTCCATAAGGACATAGCAGCACTAGAGAAGGTCCAGAGAAGAGTAACAACGGCTGATTCCAGAGCTACAGGGGATGAGTGATGAGGAAAGATTAGAAGAGATGAGCCTTTAAAGGAGATGAAAAGGAGACCTGAGTGAAGTATTTAAATTGATGAAGACCATTAGTCTAGTGGATCGAGACTGTTATTTTAAAATGAGTTCATCAAGAACACGGGGACACAGTTGGAAACTTGTTAAGGGTGAATTTCACACAAACATTAGGAAGTTTTTCTTTACACAAAGAACCACAGACACTTGGAATAAGCATCCAAATAGTGTGGTAGACAGTAAGACTTGAGGGACTTTCAAAACTCAAAGAATTCAGTGGATAGGACTAGCGAGCTTTGTTAGGCTGAATGGTCTGTTCTCGTCCAGATTATTGTAATGTTCTAAAAGATTTGTAGACCAGAAAACAACACCCAAGACAAATGTTTCACAAGGAAGACATGGAGAGTTTTGGATCTTCCAACTTAAAGTCCACCTCTGAAAGTGGTAGGGGACACCAGAGAGCTGTGACAAGGGTGGGAACAAGTCTGTGTGGATTCATCCCAGGTGACAGAACTTCAGAAACTTGTCGTACAGATTTTTGTATATACCAAATGGGATGACACTGCGTGCTGAACACGGCGGGTGTCCTTCAGAATGTGTGAGCATTGAAACACAGAGAAGATCAGGTGGACGCCATCCGTTCTGTCATATCAGTTTAGTGATCAAGCTCATTGGCTCCATGCCTGACATTTCTTTATCACAGCCAGATTTTTTGCCATTATTTCGGTGCTGCGAGGTTTATAAGGCTGAGAGTGAGGAGCGCCACTCAAAAGAAGGGACAGTACGATAAGAAGAAGGTATTCTTGACTGATAAATGGCCGATAGTCAAGAGTGCCGACTCTTTGTATGTTTAAATGTATTCTTGTAGACCAAAAGTAATATTTAGGCGTGAGATATCACTAAAACATCGTATGTTGTTTGTGCCGATAATAAGTAAGTCTCTTGAAGTGCTGAGTGACAGGCTGATGTGTGGTTTAAAGTGCGAAGGGTTAATCAGCGTGCGTGTGTGTCATTCATGGGGTACTGTTATGGTTAGGGTCTGTGTGTGTGTGTGTGTGTTCATCTTAAAGTGCAACAGTAGACCAACCTGATAAGGAACCTGACGAGAACATTTACCCTTGAGAGAACAGGTAAAGGGTAAGTAGAGGGAAATACTACGATAATACAGTTGTGTGTGCAAAACAGACAGAAAATAAAATTAACCCAAATTTGAGGAGATGACATTAAACAAAGTCTGAGATGAAAGTTTAACAAGAGGGCTGTGCTCTCTGAAAAATCAAAAATATCCTACATGTGGGGAAGTCTTCAGGATTCACTGGAACTGAAGCACTCCTCCAGGATGTGTACAGTTAGGTCCATAAATATTTGGACAGAGATGACTTATTTCTAATTTTGGTTCTGTACATTACAATGAATTTGAAATGAAACAACTCCGATGCAGTTGAAGTGCAGACTTTCAGCTTTAATTCAGTGGGGTGAACAAAACGATTGCATAAAAATGTGAGGCAACTAAAGCATTTTATGAACACAATCCCTTCATTTCAAGTGCTCAATAGTAATTAGACAAATGAAATAACTGGAAATCAAATGTTCATTTCTAATACTTGGTTGAGAACCCTTTGCTGACAATGACAGCCTGAAGTCTTGAACTCCTGGACATCACCAGATGTTGGGTTTCCTCCTTTTGATGCTCTGCCAGGCCTTTACTTTGAGTTGCTGTTTGTTTGTGGGCCTTTCTGTCTGAAGTTTAGTCTTCAACAAGTGAAATGCCTGCTCAGTTGGGTGAAGATCAGGTGACTGACTTGGCCATTCTAGAATTGTCCACTTCTTTGCTTTAATAAACTGCTGGATTGCTTTTGCTGTATGTTTTGGGTCATTGTCCATCTGTATCATGAATCAATGTGACTGCTGTATTTAGCTGGATTTGAGCAGACAGTATGTCTCTGAACACCTCAGAATTCATTCGGCTGCTTCTGTCTTGTGTCACATCATCAATAAACACGAGTGTCCCAGTGCCACTGGCAGCCATCACACTGCCTCCCTCCACCGTGTTTTACAGATGATGTGCTATGCTTTGGATAATGAGCTGTTCCACGGCTTCTCCATACTTTTCTCTTGCCATCATTCTGGTAGAGGTTGATCTTGGTGTCATCTGTCCAAAGAATGTGTTTTCAGAACTGTGCTGGCTTTTTTAGATGTTCCTTAGCAAAGTCCAATCTAGCCTTTCTATTCTTGAGGCTTATGAGTGTCTTGCACCTTGCAGTGCACCCTCTGGATTTACTTTCATGCAGTCTTCTCTTTATGGTAGACTTGGATATCGATACGCACGCCTACCCCCTGGAGAGTGTTGTTCACTTGGTTGGCTGTTGTGAAGGGGTTTCTCTTCACCATGGAAATGATTCTGCGATCATCCACCACTGTTGTCTTCTGTGGACGTCCAGGTCTTTTTACGTGGCTGAGTTCACCAGTGCTTGCTTTCTTTCTCAGGATGGACCAAACTGTAGATTTTGCCACTCGTAATATTGGAGCAATTTCTCTAATGGGTTTTTTCTGTTTTCACAGCTTAAGGAAGGCTTCTGTCACCTGCATGGAGAGCTCCTTTGACCGCATGTTGTCTGTTCACAGCAAAATCTTCCACATGCAAGCACCACACCTCAGATCAACTCCAGGCCTTTTATCTGCTTCATTGATAAGGAAATAACGACAGACTTGTCCACACCTGCCCATGAAATAGCCTTGGAGTCAATTGTCCAATTACTTTTGAGCCCCTGAAATGAAGAAGGGATTGTGTTCAAAAAATGCTTTAGTTGCCTCACATTTTTATGCAATCGTTTTGTTCACCCCACTGAATTAAAGCTGAAAGTCTGCACTTCAACTGCATCGGAATTGTTTCATTTAAAATTCATTGTGGTCATGTACAGAACTAAAATGAGAAAAAAAGTTGTCTCTGTCCAAATATTTATGGACCTAACTGTAGAAAGATAGATAGATTGATTGCTGGGAGGAGTGGAGGAGACAAAGACCAAAAGAAAGAAAGAAAGAAAGAAAGAAAGAAAGAAAGAAAGAAAGAAAGAAAGAAAGAAAGAAAGAAAGAAAGAAAGAAAGAAAGAAAGAAAGTGATGGTGTGCTGTGCCCATCGTATTCTCGCGGCTCTGGTAGTCGGAAGTCTCTTTGTGTTTTTTCCATGTGCCCTGCGTCTGCCATGTTGGGATGACGAGCTGGAGCGCCCCCTGCTGTCTACAATGTTTTAATGGGATTATTGTTTTATTTTAGAAATTTCAAAAAGGATAGTCCAGCAGCAGGGCAGCACGGTGGTGCAGTGGGTAGGACTGCTGTCTTGCAGTTAGGAGACCCGTCTGGGTTCGCTTCCCAGGTCCTCCCTGCGTGGAGTTGGCATGTTCTCCCCGTGTCTGCGTGGGTTTCCTCCCACAGTCCAAAGACATGAAGGTTAGGTGGACTGGCGATTCTAAATTGGCCCTAATGTGTGGATGTGTTTGTGTGTGTCCTGCAGTGGGTTGGCACCCTGCCCAGGATTGGTTCCTGCCTTGTGCCCTGTGTTGGCTGGGATTGGCTCCAGCAGACCCCCGTGACCCTGTGTTCGGATTCAGCGGGTTGGAAAATGGATGGATGGATGAAGTCCAGCAGCTGGTGACAGAAGTATTCCACCTTACGCTTTTACACTTTGTGGACCCCCGTTTAGCAGCAGTGACAGCTTTAAGTGCTTTGGAAACGTCTGGGCCAGCTTCAAATTTAGGGACCAGCGTTCTTTTTCAAGGAGCTATAATAGACACGAAGGGCGCTATATAGCTGGCGGACAGACATATCGATGACTACGGCAGTAAGCAGCAGATGGCTAACTGTGGTTGATGGACATGAGAGGCGCCACAGTGTGTAACAGACGGACAGACGGATGCACTTTACTGACCCCTTGTTGTGATGTGAGATTTTACATATTATTTGATGAATATTTTTGTATGTCTTTATTTGATTTTTAGGCAAAGCAGTGTAATTTAGTGTTACTTTGGTGAGAGGCATTCATGTTTGCCCCCCTTTTTATGGCTGAGCCTCTTTGAATTTTACGACAGGATTTGGGAGATGTGTTTTAAACCAGTTTGCCGAGTGTTTCTTTGCTAAAGTCATTTCTACCCCCGCAAATGGGCTAAGGTGTACTTTAACAGATGGTTTGGTGGTGGCAGGTGTTAAGATGTTCTGTTTGCCCCATTGGTCTGAAGTATGGCTGTTTGGAATTGGCTTGTCTCAGAGGCCATTAAGTACCATGATGTGCTATTGGCTCTCGAGGTTGGACAGAACATCTATAAATGTATGTGTTTAACCTCAGTATCTCTCTCTTACCAACCAACATATGATGAAGAAGCATCTCTCTTGCTATCCTGTGATGAAGAGCACAGCTCAGCAGCCATTTTGAACAGACATGTGGCTGAAAGCTGAGCACCAATGATGTCTTAACTAGAGACATTTAAGTAACCAGAAGATTGTGTGCCACCTGAACTACATATCACCATTTAATCAGGTTGTATGGTTGCCAATATTCAAATGTACTTTGCATTTTGTTATTATTTATGAATATTATCAATAATACTAATACATTGTTTAAACTGTAACTTAACTTCTGCTTGTCTTTTACTGCATCTAATTGCCTGAGGTTATAGATATAGAAGGAAGGTGGGGATAATTTATATACAATAATACGTTATAAACAGTGGTAAGTCTGTGAGATTAGGCATTCTAAGGCTACATATTAATAGTACAATAGGGGAAAGTAGAGCAATATATATTACTCTACCAAGACAAAACACCCCTACAGCCCACTCACAGAATGCCAAAGTCTGAGTGTAGACCACACAAGCGTGAGACCCTGAATTGTGTCACTGTAATGTCTACAGTGACTAAGGAAGTATTGTGGCAGTGCCAGCGTGTCTGGCACACTGCCTGGGGTGAACACGCACTCTGTGTGACGAGCTGTGACACTGTGCAGACCCTAGCAGTGCCCACCACGCGTCGTCCAGAGGGTGAGCAGCGTTGGTCGTGATGGCCTCTCATTTTTCCCCTTTGCTCTCCCCCCAGGCGGCTGTCCCTGCAGCACCAGCAGGTCACACGTCAGCCCCACCAAAGCCACTACGTTGTGAGTTTATCGTTGTTTTCGATGCGCTGCACTGTTTTACCTGATTGACGCCTCACTTCAGACGCTCCCCTCTGACCTTCTTGCCAGGTGCGGGGTCCTCGTCCTCTGAGTGCTCCTGCTGCTCCAGTGGTGTGTCAGTGGGCCAGGATGCTGAATCCCACCCAGTTGTCAAACAGAGCAGGTCGCTGTGGTCCTGGGCGTCTGAGCCTGGAAGGACCTTTTCTGAGTGTCCCCAAGTATCCTACTCATCCATTAGGCCCCCCTTCTCACTGACTTTACACAGTTAGGGGCTTCAAACCACAGCCATGGCCTGCGTGCGTGTATAATGTGTGTGTGGGTGTGTGACGGAGAGCGGAACAGTGGACGTGAGCCCCCCAGTGCAGGGGGATGCCTTTAGAGGTGACACTGTGAAGGATGAGCTCTTCTCATCTCAGGCCCTTTTAGAGCTTTCAGTGTAAATTGTGTTAACTCCCGACACCCCATCACAGGGTTTGATTAAAAATGGAGAAATGACTAAATAAGAAGGCGAGACCCCCTTTCATGTAAACGCTCCCCTCGAAATTGACATTCATTTACATGATGACCTGAAAGTCTAATCTTCGTTCAGGTGTCAGTGACCCCTGTTGGCTAGAAGGGGTAATGCGATGTCTCCCAGAACTGAGTTCAGCAGTTTAATGATTAAAAATGGCTTCCTGATGCCTCTCACGCACTAGCACCCCTTGTCAAGCGAGGACAGATGGGGGCTCAGACCACCGGCTTCAGCTTTATAAAGTAAACGAGGTCATTAATGGAAGGCAATTGGGGGGCTACTATAAGAAAGAAAAACGTACCTCAGGTCAAAAGAAGTGGTGGTGCCACAGAGGCCCGAGTGCCAGGAAACGACTGGCAATAAGGGGCTGGGCACTCAGCCATTGGTGGTCCTAATGTTAATCAAGGAAACGAAAAGCTGAGTGCCAGCCTGAGCACAGAAGCTCTGCATTTCCATTTCAAAAGGTGTCCACAGTGCAGAAGGACATGAGAAACCAGTCAGTCACAGGGAGTGAGGGTGCACATCATCATCATCATCATCCCACTGTGGCTTCTTCTCAGGACCCCCACCCAGTAATGGTGGATGTGTCCCTTCGGCTCTTTTTCCAGACAGGACTTAAAGACCTCCTGTTAGTTAATAAGTTGAAACACCAGAGAGCAGCACAACCTTACGAGGCTTTCTAACTATGAGGCTGAGTGCACCGGCAAGCAGCAGAAACTGTCAGGAGAAAGGGTCTCACTTCAGCCCACCCTTCAGCTACACAGGAGGGAGAGGCCATCAACTTGACGTCAGTGCTGCTCTCTTACAAAGCTGGCAAATCCCAGACCTCAGAGTACTGGTTGTCACTGCCAGCGGGTGTCCTAATGCCAGTCTGCTCAACGCCGCCCAGAGCCCTGCCATCAGACTGCACTCCAACAGCTCTGTGGCGCCACCTGCTGGTCAGGCTGTGTTTGTTCTCCCTGATTCTCCGTTTATTTGCTGTTTTGCGTTGCAGGGGTTTGTTGGGGTCTGTGGACGTCACACGTTGTCTTTGAGATGACAGTGGTGACTCGTGGTGTGTTTATAGAGACCCTTCAAACACTTTATATACGTTATGTCTACAAATCAATCGTCTGTCACGGGTTACACTGCGGCTCCTCTCATTTCAACAATAGGACCTTCACAAATCGACATCCTGTTGGCAGAGCCCAGCAAACTGAATTATTGTGTGAAAATAAATGTGATTGGCAAATATGTGAAAAACATCTCAGTCGTTAAACAGAAACACAGCATTGAAGAGAATTGAAGTGAAGAGAATTGAGGTGAAGAGAATTGTACGTGTTGATGATTAAAGCAGTCAAGAAGTTCTCCATAAGTGTGCTACATTATGATATTGATTACAATTATTTTATATGTGTTAAAGATTCATGTTGTTCTTGTTTCTTTCAAGTTCCTACTCATTAAATAGCTTTTCCATATTCCCTCGTGTTACACCGCACCTTTATGTTATATAGCGCCTTTCTGCAGTGTTCAAGGTCTCAGTGTTATGTGCTCAGGGTCTCCCAGTGAGTTGGAGATTAGCAGCCATTTCTGCAGGCAGGAGGTGAAATGCTGTGGTGGGCTTCAGATGAGACCATCATCATCATCATCATCATCATCACCTCAGACCACTCCTACTAAGCAGGTCAGCCCAGACTTCACCATCCCCAGCTGCAGATTCCAGCTCTCCTTGAGCAATTCCATACGCATTCCCAAGGGCAGCTCCAAGGGGGTATCCGGGGGGGCTTCTTTTCCTCAAGTGGTTCCTCTTATTTCAGACGCCGCTGTCCCAGACTGCTGAGATTGTCAGCCCATCCACCCTGTGAAGAGACCCCCCGTTTCTGCCGCTTGTTACCCCCACCTAATGAGCACAGGGGAGGACGGGGAGGTCAATGGACGGAGAGTTTTGTCTTCAGACTTTGCCACCACAGACTGGTACAATGCCAGCAGAGCCAGTGCCACCACTCCAATCCACTTGTCAGTCTCACATTCCCTTCTGCCATCACTCATGAACGAGACCCCCAGATACCTGAACTCCTCTGCTCAGGGCAGACCCCCCCAGCACCCCCCCCCCCCCCCCCCATCCCTCACCTGGAGAGACCGGTAGCAGTGCTACTATCAGTAAAAACTGCATCTCCCAGCAGTCCCTGCAGCGGCTGTTGGAGTCAAAGGTGTTCAGAGGAGTTTAAAAGGAGGGCAGGTGGCAAAGGGGGAGGGGGGAGTGTTTTTTGTTGTTGTATTTTGTGTTTCATTTACCTGTCGGACTGCCTTCTGTTAATGAAGTCATATTTAGTCGCTGTGTCCTGGATTGTGTCGTCGTTGGGGTCTCGATCGTCTGTCTACCTGTGGGCTGAGGACTGATTGTGGATTCACGGCTTTCCCACAAGTATAGCAGCGCTCCTGAACCACCCATCTGCCCGTCTTCACCCTTAGTGTCCATCAGTAGGACTGTTTTTCATTCCCTTACAACATGCAGATCTCTGGACTTAACTCTCGTCATCTCTCATTACATCTGGTGTGATATTCCATGGACTTTGCTGTGTGGAGTTTGTGTTTATGTGTTTATTGTAATATCACCGTAGGGGTACAGGGGTGGGATTATTTATATTATTTAATATCATTATATTCTTTAATTGTTGTTGTTCCCCAGTGTGATTTATTTTGTAAGTGTGTGCAGGTCGAGCCAAGGCTGTGGGCGTCCCTGGGATCCTCTAATAAAAATAAATAAATCCCCGTCATCTTGATGGTGTGAATCTTAGCAGCACCGGACCACTACAGACCAATCCCAGCTTTTCTGACTGAGAACCCTGAGCTCAGACTTGGAGGTGCTGATCCTCATCCCAGCCACAAATCACTCGAGTGCATCTGGAAGGTCACAGTCGGGTGGGACAAAGAGGACATCATCATCTACGTAAATGGCCTCTCCACATCCTCGGCTGAGCCACGAAAACTACAAGACCCCAGCAGCAGGACCACCGCCACATCACACTGGTCAGAATGCCCACATCAGACAGCTCAACTCTCTCAGGTCCATCATGACCCCCATCACACTGTGTGGCTGGTGCTCTTTAAGTCACGGCTCCCATCCTGCAGCACACCTTCACTGTCATTCCATTCATTTCTTACAGTGTTGTGTGGTGCTGCCCATCACTACTGTGGTCAGCCAGCCAAGCTCTGAAGCCCACCTCAGGGTGACCACCCATTGGTTACAGCCATCAGATTGTGGCCACTGCTGAGTTTACTTAGGTCATATGAGGTGGCCTGTTAGTCACAGAGCAGGCGAAGGAGAGCAAGTGACATGTCTTAGTACTGTAGCTTGTCCATCCTAAATGAGAAAATAATTTAGAGAACAAGACAACAGGATGAATGCTAGATGTGTTTTTATTTAGAAACAGCCAAAGTGTAATGAAGATCAGACATCTTCACCGTCTCTCGTGGCTTCACTCCTTTTTATTACCCAGCATTATCCATTCGTTTCTCATGCAGACAAATGGATACTGATGTTCACATTTGTTGTTATTCCAGTGACCTGAAACTGAAAAGAAACACAAGAGGAGAGGTGAGGACAACACTGGAGGAGCAGCAACTCACAACTTCACTTTGAGATTTGAGGGACTGGAGAACGTTGCCATCCCACCCGCCGAGTGCCGGAAAGTTGGACCAGGAGTCGGCGTGCAGGTGACGTGGTGGAGGACATCGAAAGGAAATTCTCAAGGCCCAGCCGCCTGGTGTTACGCCGTCACCAACGTCAGCAGGGGTTTTAAACCAAGAGATGCAAAAATTCAGAGGAGGGTCTGGGTGTGATGGCAAGAGGCCTCTTCAACAGTGTGGGTGTCTGTGTGACCAAAAAGACCCCTGGGGACCCCTCAGAGCCCCATGAACCAAAGTAGGCTCTCTGGTGACCAAGCCGCTTGATCTCCTCTCGCCAAACACAAAACACCACGAAACACACTGCATTAGTAAAAGTCTGATCAGCTCTCTGTCAAGGAGCTAAGTGGGGTCTGCGGGGTCTTAATCTGTGCTGGCCAAAATGATTGAAGTGTTGTCAAGTGTTGTGGGTACTTAATGACGTCACTCGCAGGGTGGGTCAGCTCGCCCAGTTTTTCAGTAAGCTACGTGTGACCCATGAAGGGTTTTGTTGAATGACGGCTCGCTTGGTGCCAACTGAACTGGGGTCGGTCCGTCATTTTCTAACCCATTTAGTGCTGCAGAGCCCATCCCAGCTAG
Source organism: Erpetoichthys calabaricus (assembly GCF_900747795.2). Taxonomy (NCBI): domain Eukaryota; kingdom Metazoa; phylum Chordata; class Cladistia; order Polypteriformes; family Polypteridae; genus Erpetoichthys; species Erpetoichthys calabaricus. The sequence continues at coordinate 195,806,928 of NC_041402.2, read as the reverse complement.
CACTGGGCACAAGGCAGGTGCCAGTCCATCGCAGGGTATTGGACTGGGCTCTGTTTTATCAATGGCTGAGTTTGTTTCCTTTTTTGACATTTTCATTGAGATATTTATTTCCCATCATTCCCTGGGGTGATTAAAAGATGAACAGCTTGTGAATGTTTGCATCTGCTCTAGCGGTGCCACCTGATTCTTCACCCAGAAGAGCCTCGGGCACAATGGCAAGAGAAGGCCCTTTGGCAATACTTCCCTTTGCATTAAGTAAATAAATGTATCTTGAAATGCGGCCATCGACAGTACAATAGAACAGCAAACACACGCAGTCGGCTTTTGCTAACAACGTACAGACGCACACCTGACATCCTCAGAATATGGCGGAGCAGACGCAGCTGGAGGTTACTGACGCCAAGTGGGCTTCATTCAGCTCCTCCAGTGCCCACCCTGAATGCTGGGTTCGTGTCCATTAGACTCGTGTGCTGTTAGCGTGTTGAGCCGCTTTGGTTTTGCTGACATTTGTGACTTACGTGAAGATCGGATCACATGGAGGACCTTGGAGTAGAACTGAGTGGAGTCGTGTAGGGTGGTCCAGAAAAGCAGTGCTGTGTTTCAGCGAGGGTCCCCTCTGGTGTGACCTTGTGCTATGAGATTAGACCCTGATTCTCATGTCATGTTATGACACCTTTGCTCTCCGTTTTGACCTTTGGCCTGTTTTGCCCGTTTGTCCCTCTCCTGATGTGCCCCCCACGTCTTTGGTGCTGTCACTTATAGTACAATAGCAGTGAGGACCATCACTTGTAACATCCTGTAATCTCAATAACCTCCACCCTCATAACCCTTTGTTTCCACAGTTCCACCCATTGGCACACTATGGCATGAGTTCCCACGTGTTTTAGGTTGATCTGCAGGTTCTCTTATGAAAAGCTTTCTGAAAATCCAAACACATGACCTCCTGTGCACCTCTCTTGCTGAATACTTTTTGCTTTTTTCCCATAGAATTCCAGTTGAATGTCTTTGGGATACGAGGAAAAAACACACACAGGCTGTGACCAGGCTGCAGTCTGCCATGCCAGTGTGCCCCCCATAAAATGAAATTTAGCCATCCAAATGTTATCAGGCCTGCGTGACGCCCACCCACACACGGTGACCAGAGCCCACCCTGACAGCATCAGGTGCAAAGTGCCAACCACCCCTGAGTGTGGAGCCAGTCAATCAGAGGGCCACCAAATGCCACCATGCTGCCCACTGAACAACAGAACTTAAAAAGGCCGCATGAGGTGAGCGCGGGGTCTTGTTTATTCTTTTTTATTTTTTATTGGTTGAGTATTTGATATTTAAACAAAGGCTGATGATTTCGCTCTTATGAATCCCTCACACTCTCTTTATTCTCATTGAATTATTTGTGACGCTCATCACGTCCTAACAAGCCCCCTGGTGGCCGCCCTCCTGCTGTGCCAGTCACAAGTCGACGCAGTGACAGTTAGATTTGTCTGATTTGCTCGGTTCTCCAGAGTGTGTTACACGGGGGTCTTTAGGACGGTCCCACATGTTGCTGCCACACACACACACACACACACATACACACACACCGCTCTTATTGTACACTGTGCTCAAGTGAAGCACAATAAGACTTGAGTGCCCCCCTGAGTGCTTCACAGCACCCCAGTCCAGTGCCAGGCTACCCCTGGTGTGGCATCCAGTCTCAATGTTGAAATGACAGTGGCCACCATTGCAGTGGTCATCTTCATCAGCCCTAAAACAGAACACACGGTTTACCCATAAAGTTGGTGTGGAAGCAGTTCTCAGTGCCAGCGATGTTGTTGGGCTGACCCCAATGCCAGTTTGTAAAATCCCATGGGGACCCATCAGTCCAGAGCCATGATGAGGTCTGCAAAACACCAGCACTGCGGTAAGCAACGGGACCCTCACTGCAGCAGGATTGCACTCCTCTGCCATCTTAGAGCTTACAGCCCCCCAGGACCACAAAGATGAACAGACGGGAGGGCAACTTACCCGCACACAGTTGGAGCCTCCAAGCCAGGTGGTGGGTTCATGGGAGTCACTTCTCTTAATCAGACTGGTGATGAAGTGGTTGGCACCACTGCTGTGGACAGACGCCAGGTTTCCTCCAAGGCTGATGCAGTAAAGCTACAGGAGGGGGTGACAGAGAGGGTCCACGTTAGGCCAGCATGGCACACACATCAGGAAGAACACAACAAAAACTGGTGGTTGTCGTGGCACCTGACAGTCATTTTATTTTTGGAGATTTCGTAAGACCCCTGAGGCTACCCTGCAGGATACTTGGAGTGCATTTTGTTGAAGGCTTTCAGACAGCAAACTCTTAAAAGACTACTGCTGGTCTTAAACTGACCACTGGACAGTCCAGCTGTGTCACTGCCTGTCCTTTGTCACTTTAAAGTGAGGTGCCACCCAACTTCAGACATGAGGTCTGTACAATTATGAAATTTTATGTCTGTTGGGAATCAATAATGGTGGTCCTGTGGACGTCCACATCAGAGAAGCTGCTGGGACAGGCCGGGCACATGGTGGGCACACATCTCATGTGCCAATGGGAGGTGGGTGTCTGGGTGGTGATCAGTCTGTCAGCTTTATACAGTTATGGGTCTGCTAGCTGCGTTAGTCGGCTTTGCCACGTCCAAGTCTGTGGGCTTCTGTTGTTGTGCCGTTGGATGTGCAGACGTATCTGTAGACCTGTGTGTGTCACTAGTGTGTGTCACTAGCGTGTGTCACTAGTGTGTGTGTGTCACTAGCCGAGTGCTTCTCACTTTGATATTTGCTGTTATTTTTTTAGCGGCTGTTAATATTATTAGTCGGCTGGAGCTCCTCACTCTTGAATACGCCACATACAGTCGATGCTGCAGGTCAGTTCCTGCCTGTCCTGACGTTGGCCTTTGTTGGCGGTCCTGGCAAGACACCATTTTACAGTAAAGTGTGTTCTTTAGAATTCAAAAAGGCAATTAGAAGAAATAAAGGAAATTTCAGGGATCCTGTAGAAATGAAGGCTTCAATCGGATTGAAATGTAAGGCTTTGAATTGTAATCTTGTAGCGGTACAAAGGTTTGCAGGGTTGGCATCAATGGCGATACACCCTGAGTTGTGGTGCCCGTTAGCTCCTTATGACACACAGCAGTGACGTTTACAGGCTGCACATACGCATGCCTGTCTCTATCACACTGTGAAGGCCTGTTGTGTCAGATTCAGCCTTTTGTTGATCATTCTGGAAGTCACGTCAGCAGCCTCTATTTGAAATCAGCCATCTTGGATACACGGCACCATCTGGCATCACCATGTACTTAAATCGCTGCGGGGATCTCATTACTGTGTGATGTCATTTTCACCATGTGGCCCAACATGAACATGTCGAGTATAAACGGGGCTGAAGAAGAAACTGGCAGAACAAGGAGTACTGCGGGTACCCCATGACGCAACAGTCAGCGTGGGCTCAGACGAGGAGCTTGTGTTTTACCAACATGCTGGAATTCTGAGAAAGCAAGAAAAGGAGACGACCAGAGAAGGGCAGATGATGTGATTTATCTCAGAAAGCATCTGATAAGGTGCCACATGACAGGGTGGGCATCAAACTTAAAGAAGTGGCAGTTCTGGGTGTGCTGTGAAGATGGGGGCAGAATTGGCTGAGACACCAGAAGCAGAGAGTGATGGGCTGAGGAACCACTTCAGGATTGGCAGATGTTAAGAGTGGTGACCAGCAGGGGGCAGTGCTGGGGTGACTGCTATTTTTCCATCCATCCATTTTCCAACCCGCTGAATCCGAACACAGGGTCACGGGGGTCTGCTGGAGCCAATCCCAGCCAACACCGGGCACAAGGCAGGAAACAATCCTGGGCAGGGTGCCAACCCACCGCAGGACACACAGAAACACACCCACACACCAAGCACACACTAGGGACAATTTAGAATCGCCAATCCACCTAACCTGCATGTCTTTGGACTGTGGGAGGAAACCGGAGTGCCCGGAGGAAACCCACGCAGACACGGGGAGAACATGCAAACTCCACGCAGGGAGGGCCGACTGCTATTTTTAATATCTATAAATGATTTAGATAGGAATATGAAGGACAAGCTGGTGATGTTGGCAGTTCATACCAAGACAGGTGGACTGGCAGATCATCGAGAATCAACTGAATCATCACAGAGGGACCAGCACAGCAGACAGGCTCAGGCAGATTAGTGGAGGATGAAATTAATGTCTGCGGTGGGCTGGCGCCCTGCCTGGGGTTTGTTTCCTGCCTTTTAGTGATGTGTCGTTCGCGAACGAGCCGGCTGTAAGAGCCGATGCTTTGAAGCGAACGAGAGGAGCCGATGCCCGTCGAGCAGAGCCGAAGCTTCAGCGGCTCCTGCTCAGTTCTGCTGAAAATCCATTTGGCAGGGGCGGGACTTTACTTATATGGGCACACAGAACATTGGCTCATAATGCCGGCTCGTTCACGAACAACACATCGGACTAGGATCGTACCATTATGTGAAAGAAGAAAGGGGGGCAGACGCTCCGAAGACAGCGAGTGTTGGTACAGGCCAGGTACGTAGAGCGACACTGTCAGATTTAAATGCAAGCGCATCGTGAAGAAAAAAAGAAGAGTGAAGAAATGAGTGAAAGCTGAAAAAGAAGCAGCATCTGTCTGCATTTCAGTGATATTGGAGACTGCAAAGCTAAGTGCAGAATTTGTAATATGAAAATATCCGTTAGAGCAGGGTCAACAACAAAAAACCTGCACAGACATATAAGAAGCACCCATCCATCCGTGCAACTGGAGGACAGCATGCCCTCTCTCCTGCCACCCACTGACCCTGGAAAAGAGCCAAGTACTTCTGCTGCAGCATCCACTGTCTTACCGAAAACAGCAGGTATAACACGGTCTTCAGTTCAAACCAAAATAAGGACATTTATTCCAAAACAAATGACGCCAAACAAACAAACAAGTGTCGATGAGGAGATGGCTAAAATGATAGCTAGCGACTTTTAACCATTTTCCATTGTGGAGGACAGCGGATTTACAACTTTTGTACAGGCCTTAAACCCCATGTATGTTCTCCCTAGCAGAAAAACTTTGTCCCAAACAATTATTCCAGAACTATATATCTGAGGATGGAGTACAACACTGTGCTTTCAGAAACCACTGCTCTGGAAAAAAGGTAGCATTTAATAACAAGAGCTGTGGATGAGGCATTTCAAAGAATAAGTGCAGCAGCAGCAAGATGCAACCCCAGCAGCCTGTCTACTCCTCCATCAGAGGGCCAAGAGGAAGAAATTGGAGCAGGGCCGTGTTCACAGGAACCACAAGCTTCTGCTGTGTGGAGGCTCTTTGACGAAAGAGCAACAGGAGACACTGCAAGGAGAAATCCCACAGCTGATGCTATGCTGGAGTTGAGGTCCTATCTTGAGGAGCCCCTCATCCAAAGATCTGAAGACCCAGTGAGCTGGTGGGAGGCCAAGGCTGCAGTCTACCCACGCCTGGTTAAGGTAATGGTAGGAAGACTTTGCATTGTCGCTACATCGGTCCCCTCAGAAAGAGTCTTCTCAAAAACAGGAGAAATAATCACGGAGAGGAGAAATCGCATCAGCCCATCTAAGCTGAGGCATCTGGCATTTCTGAATGCCAACCTGGCCTAAAAACTTTTATTCAAAGAGTCATAGTGTTGTGTTGTTGTTGGTGAGTTTGGCCTTTATTTAATTTATTTGCTGTGGTTTTGTTTTAAGTTGTTAATTTAAAGCTTTTATTAAAATGTTAAACAATAGTAACTGTGTATTTATTGTAATGAAAAAATGCATAAAATACGTAATGTCTGAAAACAATGAATAAGAAATTGCTTAGGCTATACACAAACCATTCATAATTGCTTAATTAGGCTAAAATATAAGCATCCAAATGATACTAAACGAAGAGCCATTCGGGAGCCGTAAGAGCCGAAGCTTTGAAAAGAGCCAGAGTTCCCATCACTACTGCCTTGTGCCCTGTGTTAGCTGGGATTGGCTCCAGCAGACCTCCGTGACCCTGTAGTTAGGATATAGCGGGTTGGAAAATGGATGGATGGATGGAAATGTAAAGAATTACAGGTAGGGAGTAAAAATGTGAGGCTTGAATACACAATGGGTGGTCTGAAAATCAAGAGTCCACCTTATGAGAAGGATTTAGGAGTCATAGTGGATTCTAAGCTATCAACTTCATGACAGTGTTCAGAAGCCATTAAGAATGCTAAGAGAATGTCAGGTTATATAGCGTCTTGATGTGTGGAGTACAAGTCACAGGAGGTTCTGCTCAGGCTGGTGAGACCTCATCTGGAGTTGTGGGTGCAGTTTGGGTCTCCAGGCTACAAAGAGGACACAGCAGCACAAGAGAAGGTCCAGAGAAGAGCGACTGGCTGATTATGGGGGGCTACGGGGGTGAGTGATGAGGAAAGATTAAAAGAGCTGAGCCTTAAGGAGATGAAGAGGAGACCTGACTGAAGTGTTTAAAATGATGAAGAGCATTAGTCCAGTGGAGTGAGACAGTGACTTAAAAATTAGTTCATCAAGAACACGTGGACACAGTTGTGAAACACATTAAGTGTAAATGTCATACAAAAGTTATGATGTCACACAGAGAGCCACAGACTCATGTAATACGTGACCAAGTAGTGTGGTGGGCACGAGGACTATAGGGACCCCCACACCTTGACTTGATGTTATTTTGGTGGATTTACGTGGACAGGACTGGCGAGTTCTGATGGACTGAAGGTCTTGTCCTCATCCACATTGATCTAACATTTTAACCTGCAAGTCTTCTTTTAGCTTCCCTGACCTCTCGTCTGTCCTCTTCTCTCCTGGTCGATAGATAGATAGATAGATAGATAGATAGATAGATAGATAGATAGATAGATAGATAGATAGATAGATAGATAGATAGATAGATAGATAGATAGATAGATAGATAGATAGATAGATAGATAGATGTGAAAGGCGCTATATAACAGATAGATAGATACTTTATTAATCCTAATGGTAATTCACATGAATGGCAGCCCCATTTCTCTGTCATTACTTCTCATTTTTTTTACGTCACCAAATTTCAATCAAAACAGTTAAATTATTTTTGGAGATTTTAGGGTAATTTGTTTGTTTTTTTTATTTTAAGGTGGTGTTTTTGGCCCTAACTATAGATTTATTCAAATGCCCTGTCTTTGTGGGCACCTACTGCCCTTCATGTGCCATCCTGCCAGTTGTCAGCTTTTGAACTAAATGATAAATATGTGAGCGAGTGAGTCAGTCACTGTGTGTATTCAGACTTTAGTATTATTTGAATGTGAATTTGGGGTCATTTGTTAGGATTGGGGTCCACTTCTTATCATTTGTTTTTCTGTTTAGCCCACTTGTTCTCAAACTCGGCCCTGGAGACCCCCAGAGCTGCAGATTTCTGTTCAAACTTCTCTTCTTAATTGAATTCCAGTCCTAACTAAGTCAGCTGTTACCTCCCAGTTTCTGTGTTTTGGGGTCCATGTTGAAATGACAAAACTACGGTTGGTACATTTTGATTGGAATGTGCCCGTCATTTCTGTATGTGACACGCTGATAATTCCGTGTTTTTTTTAAATGTTTTTATAATTTTCATCATCGTTCTCATCTTGATTTCTAATTTATTTCCCACTGAGCCTGTCGGTGGGCCTGGCGCTGAAGCAGATGCAGCCTTTCAGCATTCAGGATCGCCTGCCCCGGTGGTCTGCTCTGCTCGTTGTTAACTGTCATTATTGGGGTCAAACTAAGGGAGCAAACGTCTCCAAACCAAAAGAGCAAATCAGTAGGAGAGGACAGCAGTGAAGTAAAGCTAAGCTCTTCACGTCAACACAAAAGCACCAAATGTCTCTGAAGTGTCAAATCCCACCGCTGGCTGCAGAATTAGGGGGAGGCAGGCGTTGTGACATTGCAGTTAAGGCTTTGAAGTCTGAGGCTGTGGGTTCAAATCCCACTACTGAACCTCTGTGACCTGAGCAGTTCACTTCACCTGCCTGTCCCTATAATGGGGAAAACAAAACAAAAGAAATGAAACCAATCGTCTCTCAGATGTTCTAAGTCACCTCAGATAAAATGTCAGCCGCTCTGTAAATGAGATCAATAAGAGAGAAAATGAAGGAAACAAAAACCTGCAGCCACCGGGGCGCCCAGGACTGAGCCGGAGATCCACTGGTGTTGTGTTCACACTATGAACAGTCGCCTTATGAACGAGTTCTCAGGAACAGATATGGTTTATGGAGCAGACGAAGTGCAGCCTGCAGCTACGGCTTTACAGGTCGCCATCTTCTTCCTGCTCACTTCATGTCTTCTACTCCCTTTGTTTGTCTTGTTTGTGTGTAAATGTGAATGTGAGAGTGAGGAGGGACAGAAATGTAAAAAGAGCAGAGAGAGAATGAGAAAGCAAAAGAAGGACGATCCATAATGCAGTGCAAATAAAGTGACTGAGGGGTGAAGGTACAGTAGAATGACAAAAAATCAAAGCTGCCAACTGGCTGAGGGGGAAAAAAGACACGCGTGCCATCAAGGAGATTGACATGGAGCTCAGAAAAGTGCTGGACTTGTTCACAAATCACATATTAAGGCAGCAATGCCATTCTGTCACACCATTTCCCCAGTGTCACTTACAGCCCTCAGAACGAGACATTACCTCAGCGTCAATCCAGGATATCTTCATTGGGAAATATTGGTAACATTTGCTGTTGTATCTCGCCCATCCAGATTCACAATACTCAAGACTGTAGGACACATCTGAAAATCAGAGACCACCGCTTAATGAAGGCCATTGGATGTTATTAGAATTCTAAACGTTTGCAAGACCTTTTGACCTGAGACCACTCTGTATGCTAACTGATGGCTGCCACCCCGTACCATTCACGTTCAGCATGGCATCAGCTGGCCCATCTCACATGATTGAATGACCAGAGTCATCTTCAGTTCCCGTTTCATCAACAGTGGAACACTGCTGGTCTCTCGAAAGGTCTGTTGATGGCACAGGAGTGACGTACTGTTTGTCTGATAAAAAAAAGTTTGTAGGAAGGAGCTGTGTCTGTATGGTCATCTACTCCAACCTGAGCGTCCTCCCGGAGAGGCTTTCCACAGCCTTACTAGTCCACTTCTGCACTGTCCTTATGTGTGGCTGAGCTGATTTCAATTTCTGTGTACATGGAAGGACAAGAAATACCATGGCATGGTCACAGTTGACCAAAAGTCTCCATGGGATGTCATCCTAAGCCTCTGAGATAGAGAAGGAGAAGGGCCCAGAGCTGCTCGCGCTCCAGTAGCACATTTCACCAGCTGCTTATATGTGGGAAACTCTGACCCTCATGTAGTGTCATCAAGCTTTGTCTGATTTGTACTTTTATTGTGTTATTACGTTTGTTATTATGTTTTCTGGGTATTTTTATTTGATAATTGCCCTGTCTCCTACATGTGAAGCTTAAGGGTGTGCGGTCACCTAATCATGCAGCTGGCATACTGGCCTCACCCACAAAGTGCTTACACTGAAGTGACAGTTCAGACGGCAACTTTGGGTTTCATGGCTTGTGACCTTCACATTTAATCTGATTGGATTGCTTGGAAATATAAAGAGAATAGGCAGGAAAGGAGTGATAGATAGATAGATAGATAGATAGATAGATAGATAGATAGATAGATAGATAGATAGATAGATAGATAGATAGATAGATAGATAGATAGATAGATAGATGGTAGTATATGATAGATAGATAGATAGATAGATAGATAGATAGATAGATAGATAGATAGATAGATAGATAGATAGATAGATAGATAGATAGATAGATAGATAGATAGATAGATAGATAGATAGATAGATAGATATCTTCAGATATAAAGATACTTTGTTTTGGTTTGAATTTTGGACTAGAGGTTTTGTGTTTTTTTCTGTTCTCCTAATCTACCCTCTCTCTCTCTCTCTCTCTCTCTCTCTCTTTCTTTCTCTCTCTTTCTCTCTCTCTCTTTCTCTCTCTCTCTCTTTCTTTCTCCTTCTCTCTCTATTTTTTAGATTTTGAACCTTAGAAAATCTTTAGATGTAAACCAAAAGCCTGCCATTTTAGTTTGGGGCCAGGCTGACAGGACTGAGGCCTGTTCTACATGTTAAGGTCAGAGTGAAGTTCTGGTTTGGCTTTTTGTTTTTTTTTTTGCCTCCTTTTTGTGATATTTAGGTGCCCAGATCACAACTTTTAGGGGTCTACATTTGTTGATTTATTGAATGACTTACCTGTAACTGTGCTGATGATGAAAGCAGCCAGCAGCAAGCCGAGTGTTACAGCCATTGTGCTCAGACTTCTATAAAAGAGAACACATAAGATGAGTCACTAAAGGTGCCAGTGTGTCATGAAGACCAGACAGATGAAGCAGAGGAGACCCCCTGAACATGTGAGGTGACGTGTGGCCCCTGTTTGTCTCTGATAAGCTGGTCGCTCACTTTTACCTTTCTGGTGGGCCGCAGCCCCTCTGGGTGATGATTACAGCTACTTTTTCATGTTGATTTCAGATTTTTTTAAAGTTAATTTCAGGATTAAAATGATTTTGTTCCTGCTTGTTAACATTCTACAACTTTCCACCTTATGTTCAGATTTATAAAAACACTTTGTTAAGGAAGTAGAAGTCAAAATGGCCTCAGAGTCACATGTGTTCCAGTAACGAGGTCAGGATCTCACAAGCGATGTCTGCCTTTGATTGTTTTCAGACTCCATTTGTTGTCCTGAACATGCGGAGGAAACACAGAAGGTGCAGATCAACACTCGCCAGCTGGCTTGACTTGACAAATGGACGTATGTGGTGAGTTTTAAGCTTCTCCTCTGTGCCTGATGGCCCACAATGTAAAGTGCCAGTGCGGCAGGAGATTCTTTTACATTTACAGAAGGCGAGTCACTCTAGAACACAATGTCATGTGTCAAATACATAATAGCAAGTTTGTGAAGACATAACTTGGACTTGAAAACCTCTGAACTTATCCTTTAAGTGACGTCTTCATGAAGAATTGTCTGATTATAGTTAGAGTAAAGTCCTCAGTGTTGGGACCCGTTTATCTCTCTTTTATTTTTGACATACAATTTTTGTTTTGTGTGTTGGTAGTTCTGATGCTTTTGGCTCTGAGCCCCACATCAAGTATTCTTTTGGTTAGTCCGGGGGACATTGTGACATTCTGGAACGTCAGGACATTTGCTGGTGGGCTGGTCGAGTTGCCATGCCAACCCTTTCAAATCCTCATAAATGAATGCACATACATTTACTAAATCCTTGAACAGATGGCCTGTCCCTAAATAGTACAACACCGCTTCACGTGAAATCGAATCTAAACTGCATTCGACAATGGACAGCAGAGATAATAGAAAAGTGGTGCAGAGAGAGAGACGAGATGACATAAAAAAGGAAGACGCAGCAGACAACAAAGACCCCGTCGATGTTTGTAATCCTGCTGTCCTCGTAGAGCGGACTGGTGGCTCTGTGGCTGAGGATCTGCGCTGCTATCAGGATGGTGGCCATTGTGCCAGAAGGGATCCTACTCCATTGGGCCCTTGAAGGAGGACCTTAACCTGACTGGTACTCCAGAGGTGCCATACGATGGCTGACCCTGCACTCTGCACTCTGACCTGCAAAGGTCACACAAAATGTCAACTTCCCCTTGGGGGTCAATACAGTGAACCAAAAAATACACAGCAGCAGTTTGTAATCGTTCTCTGTGATTATTCTGCGTATTTCTTCAATGTTTTCATCAGTTTAGGGCTTCAGACTATGCAGAGCTCAGCTTTTTGAGTTTGTTTTCAAATATTTTGTGTCTCGCTGGGTCACCATTTTATTTTCCTGACAGGAAGGCCCTCTCTTAGGAATTTTATGAAGTGTTTGCAAAATGTTATGAGGACGCCTTTCCTGCTCATTAGCCATCGTGTTTTTATCTGCTGTGCTTTTAAACATAAAGATAATAAAAGTGTAGAATGTGCGGAGCTGCGTTGACTTTCTGTATTTGAGGCCTAATGTCCCTATTGTTGTGTGTTCACTCCGCTCAAGCAGCGCGCAGTACGTCTTTTTAAATGCTGTGATTCAAAACCTCAACCTCAACACCAAAATGGCCCTCTTACCCCTCACATTGATCTTCTCCCTCCCTTTACCGTCCCTTTCTTCCAAGCATACTGCCATCTACTGAACGCAGCAGGAACACCACACCGATACTCCTTCCTTACATCGTAAAGAGTGAAAAGAAGGTTTAGGTTCTTTATATGAGATCTCGACAAAGAAAACTCAGATTTGTATTAGTACTCCAGATTCTACAAGGGCTAACAAAGTGAAACAAAGGCTAAGTGTCCCCTTAAATTTAAACTTTCCTTGTCTTTTATTTTGTGAAAAATCTCAACTGACTGCATCAGCCACAATCATCCAGCAATGTCTGCCGCAGTCCTCAGCCTGGCCAAATCCATGAGACGTTCTTGAGACACTGAAGGCCTTCAGAACGTCTTAATCCCCTTGAGTTTGCTAAGCGACCGCCACAGACGCCACTCCTGATGTAACTGTCAAACGTTCTTGTTAAGCTGACACAGACCTTTGCAAACGGGTGCGAGTATCGCCTGCTCGTCGACTGCATTCTTATCAGATCGATATGTAAATTAAAAAGAGCAGCGGCCCCAGTGCTGCCCCCTGCTGGACGCCACTTTTAACATCCACTCATTCTGTGACGTTTCCCTTCTCCTTAACCCACTCCTGCCTGTGTTTGAGACAATTTTGTACCCAACTATGCACTGCACCCTGAATCCCCCCCTTCTTCTGGTTTGATCACCAACCTTTCATGGGTTACTTTATTCAAAGCCTTCTGAAAATTAACTTAAATAATAAACTTTGTCACCTCTCTGATCACATCCTTTAGTTGCTCATATTACTGAAATGCGACCTTCCTCGTCTGAAGCCATGCTGACTGTCCCCTAACACTTCCTTCATGTGTCACTTGATCTTCTTCTTAATAATCTCCTCCATTAATTTACCTGCGGAGTTCGTTAAGCTCACTGGCTCGGCTCGTCCACCCTTCATGGTATTCACCAGCCACTTGTCTTTACGAATTACTCGAGTGTGCACAGATTTTTAAAAATATGCGTCATGGGTTTCTATCTGCACTCGCTGGCCTCCTTAAGCCTGATTTTGTCCTGGCGGTTTGTTCGATTTCAGCCTCTTTAATTACAAGGCAGTTTGTTTCTCTACAGTTCTGTTCACTGAGTGCAGCCACAGAGCGACGTGACAAATTCACAGGTAGCCCAGGCAGCTCTTCTCTCTACAATTTCCAAATCTCTCAGTACCTCCTTAGTAGTCCCTGTTACTTCTGTGAGGTTATCGACTTCTTCACACAAACCGTATAAGCTTCAACAAAATGCAAGTTCAAGTCATTTGTGATTTCAGCGTTGGTATATTCTCGCTCCCCTTCACTGTTCCTCATTCTCTTCACCTCCTCCTTGTCTGTTCTTTTACTACTAAACAATTAAAGAAACTCTTTAGGGCGTCTTCACCTTTTCTGCAGTATTTCTCTCCAACTAGCCTTCCTGATATCCTCGTTAACTGCTGCTCTCATTTACTCTATGGTTCATACTGGAGTTACTGGTCTTCTATGTTATTTGTGTTATTAACACATTCATGAGTATCATTCCTGCCAAAGTCACTTTGCCTTCACCTTCCAGTCAGATCTTTATATGGCCCTGTTGATGTCCCCTGCATGTCTGGTCCTGACTCAGCACCCCACTCACTACACTCTGCACGGTACGTTCTGATGGGACTTGCAATGAAAAGCCCTTTCAAAGTGAGGATGCATTGACTGAGAAGTCACCAGCACTTTGCTCCTTTAGGATGTCCCATCGTGGACCTCAGCAGCCCAGTGTGATGGAAGAGCATCTCATCAAGCACATCTCCTGATCTCAACGGCACACTTGATGTGTAAGAAAAACAGCTGATTCCTTACCTGGGTCACCTGATTGGTATTGCTGTGGTGGATCTGCCTTCTTCGCTCTAACTGGGGTCCTCAGCTCTCTGGGGGCTTTTTATTGCTTCAAAGAGGTGTGGGGCTCATGATGTTGGTTTGCTTTTCACATGTGATGTGTCAACATGAACATCCTGGAGGAGGACTTCACTTCCAGTGAATCCTGAATACTTTCCTAAGTAGGGGGTGTTAAACTTCAAACTGTTTGTTTCATGTTGTCTTCACGTTTGGATTTATTTTAATTAATTCTGCTTTGCATAGAGAAGTAACAAAAGGAAAACTTTTAATTCCATATCCTCCACCAGGTCAACAGTATCTGAACAAATGGCACCTCTGGACATGGCACAGTTTGGGCACGGAGCCAGTCAGCAGGTTCACCAGATTGATCAAACACTCCTGATCTTACCTGCAATATGACATGTAGCACTGAAAGGGCTGAACTTATTCATTTAAGAGAATTGTGTGAATAAAAAAGTGCACCCCCTGCTTTCAGCACCTGCTGTCACCATATTTGACATGTGACACTCTTTAAGTGCCTTCACGTAGGAGGAATCCACACAGCAGCTCTCCGACTCTTGGACTTTGTAGAACTTTCTGATGTCTGCAGCCTGCTTGGAGTCAGCCATTCCAAACCTCTCCAGGTCTTTTTTAAAACATTCTTTAGCGACTTTGGACAATCGACTGTCAGTTCAGTGGTCTCAGTGTGACAGCTGGCCTTGGGGGCTTCACTGGTGTTTTGGTGTCCATCGTGAAATTCATGGCTGACTCAATGCCAAGGAGCAGCAAAGCAGGTCCATGTCATATGGAATATGCCATGTTATGCAGATCCACTCGTGACTTGTCTGCTCTTCACTAGGGATGTGGTGGGGAGATCAGAGTACCTGCAGGAGACCCCATGTAGACACGAGGAGAACAGGCACATGCCTCAGTGACCAAGAATCTGCACAAGATTCAAAGCCAGGATGCAGGATCATCACTCCGTATGTCAATCTTAATTTCATAAAAGGACTTTAGGAGGCCCAGGGGGTTTTATGGGGCAGCACTGACTCCTAGGCATCAATTCTGGGCATCTGGATGTTCTTTGCCAAGATGCTTCAGTTCAGACTTGACCAGGCTTGTCATCTCAATATAAAGTTGGGTCCTTCCTGGTCCTTGCATCTCATGGAGACTGAAATCACTTCAGGGGACGATTAAAACGAGGGCTGCACTGACATTTCCCAGCATTCCTGTTAACTCAATGATTGCCACATCCAGCCTTTCCAAGTTACTTGTCCGATTTGGTCACCTTTATCTATTGAACTGATTTGAAATGAGGATCCGACTTCCACGTGTTCACATGTGGTTTAAGGTCACTGCACTTTTCTGAGGTTCTACTTTCCTCTTCACCAACCATCACATCCTGTGCCCGTGAAATGTCTCATCCTGACTTACTGTCACCATGTCACTGGGGCCTGAGACATAAGCACATTTTCTTTGGCACATTGACAAACTTTTTTACCACAAACTGCACACTTTCATAACTGACAAACTCACGTTTGCTTGGAGAGGCTCTGGGGGTCTCTTTGTTTCATGAGATTCTTCTCCACTGCCACATCCAGAAGTGACATGTGACAGCTTCTTTAATTTGGGACACCACTTCACCAAATCCCACATGTCCGTGTGTTTGATCATCTTTAGTTTATTTAGAGATGAACGAGGCTTTGTGTGAGGCTCTGTGACTTGGTGGCACTAGGTGACAAGCTGGTGATATGTACAAGAAACACTTGTCATGATATGTGTGACATAGATTGTCCCGAGTTGGAGCATCTCATGCCATTTTTAAATATTGTGTGAGGTCTTTAAGTGTAGGGGCAGGAGAAGGACATACAATGCATACCCGCAAATGTGCCGTCTGTGTTAGTATTAGAATCTCGCACTTTTAACCACAATAACAGCTTTAAGTCTTTGGCTAACTTTGTGTCACCTTAATACCTCGATAGACAGAATTGAAAGGCACTATATAACATATGGGCAGACGTATGGATTTGAAAGATAGTGTGTAATATGTAGGTAGGTAGGTGGGCAGACGTGACTGGCACCAAATGATAGATGACAGTGAAGGTCACCACAGAACAGAAAGATGGATGCGCAGACAGGTAGGCTCCCTTAGTTCATCTGCTAAACAAACACCACAGAGCTCAGCGCGGACACAACTCTAAAACATCAAGTGCAGACCCCACAAGTGCAGGACCCCAAATTGTACTCACAGTACCCCAAGTGTATATTTAATGCAGAGAGTCTCTAAATGAAAGTCACGGCTGTGCTAATGTACCTGGCACACTGACCAGGGTGAACACAGACACAGAGTGAAGAGTCTGAAGTCTGCAGACCCCAGCAGCAGCCCCCGGCCCACCTCGGTGACTACACGACCAGAGATCATGGAGAGGCCAAGCAGCCTTGGTCATAATGGCCTCCTCCTCTTGTCTGCCATTTCGTACAATCATCAGATGTTACTCTTCTCAGTAGACCACAGCACAGTGGTCATCATGGACAGGTAGAACATTGCTAGCCCCCATATTATTAAAGGACCTGAGCCTCCTCAACATAAAGATCCAGCTCTGGGCCATTTCTGGGGTTTGGTGGCCAAACTCAGTGACAGCTGGTCAGATGGATGTCCACCTTCTTCAGGATTATGTTTATTTGTAGATGGCTCTCCCTGCACCACATGAGACCCTTTTTATATTGGGGATGTCCACCAACAGGCCAGACACCTCAAAGTGGGTGCCTGCAGTTTTCCTCTCAGAACTTTTGTTTTTCTTACTTTATGGTATTTTCATGCAAATTAAAATTTATTTGAAATTCATCCATCTGGACCTCCTTTGAAGTGCAGGGTCCTTATTGGCCAAGTGTTGGCACTTCCTTCTCCTTTGGTCTGTCAGGAGTCTGGGATGGCGACGTCCACCAATTTGTCAAACAGATCGGCTTGGGACCGTCTTTGGCACAATGAGGACTTCATGCCCACCCAGTCTAAATGGCGAGCTCAGTGGCCTCCTCATTTGATTGGTCACACACACCACCCGTATCTCAGGTGTTTGATTTCCATGCCCACTGCTGCCCACTCCTCCTCCTCCTTCTTCTTTTATTTACATCAGAAATATTTGAATTTTCAAATGTTGATTAAAGGAAGTTCACAGTCAGGGACCTTCAGCCGTGAAGTCTGTCACCAAAGCGGGTCTGATTTGCATAATAAGTGACTCGAGTGCCGAAGGCAGGCAGAGATTATGGGTGGGCTGAAGGTAAATAGCAACACAGCATGAGCTGGCAAAGGGCAGCAGGACTTCAGGCCACAAACCCAAAGTGTGTCACTGTCATTACCAAATTTAAGTTGAAGAGGCCTTGAAAGTGAAGCAGCAGCATTTATATGATTATAAGGAGGTGCACTTACCTTTGGTGTGTTGAGGGCACTGCCCCGAGAACGCCAGGCTGTCTAGCAGGTGAGCGCTGTGAGGTGAGGTGTGTCTGGACACACGTGGAGCAGATATAATGCCCAGTACGGACTCCAGCACACGTGTTCATTTTTACACACCGGTGTCCTCGCAGCCTGCCCAGAGCAGGTGGTTTAAAGTGCGGTGCGCCTAAAAGAGAAAGCCGACATTTGATTGAGTCAGAGATGGGGATCCCATAATGTTAAAGAAATCATCAGATGTCAGATCAGATCAGATGTCCAGAGTGTAGGCTGGGGCCACTTCCCACTACACGGGATATCACAGTCACATTACGTCACCAGAATGTGTGCGCACTGTAACAGTAGAAATACATGTGTGGTACTGACCATCGTAAAGGCACTATATAACTGAGAGGTGGCACCATTTACACAAAAACAACAACTCTAACTTACCAAAAAGCCGACAAAATATTGAAAAAGCAGTGACTGGAAAAAAAATTAACAAAAAACATACACAGGAGACACGATCAGAGGGAGAACATCACAATAAACCCCTGGCATGTTTTTGGCACAATCTTTGCCCGCTCAATCTGGGGTCCTGCTCGAACACTTTCCCACTGCCAGTATGTGCCACCACTAACTTGTCTCCTGTCCTTTTATCTCTTGCCACCCTTTCTGCCCTCCTGCTCAGCATTTATGCCATCTCAGGTTGTGACATCAGTGGGACTAGGATAAGGCGCAGCCTTTAAAGCCCACCATGGCGCTACTTATGGGGCCAATGGCAGACATCTAAAGGCCCGACCGACTGTGCCCTTGTTGTGGTGTCTCTAGTTATTGCACCCCCTGAGTCCCATCTTGTCTTTAAGAGGAGAAGCCCTGAAGAGCTAAGCTACACTGCCACCTGGTGTCCTGGCGGAGCGATTCTCTTCATCGGTCTATCAGCCCTCGTCCTTTCATTGCTGCGCTCTCTTTGCACAGTTTGGGTTTTCTGGCCCTGGCGTCATGTTGGGAGGCACTTCTTGCCAAACATTTGATGTGTTAGAGTGTGGAGCAGTAGAAGTGAGCCCCCGGTGTAGAGGGGATGTCGTAAGACTTGATAGTCTGTGTGGAGCTCTTCTTCACTCAGAACCCTCTACATCTTTGATGGTGTTAATGATAATGATGAACAGAAGTAATTCCATGCCAGACCAGGAGGTGGCATAGTGCACTGACTCTCTCTCTCTCTCTCTCTCTCTCTCTCTCTCTCTCTCCCTCTCTCACTCACTTCTCTGCAGACCAGTTATGGGACGTCCCGCCTGGCTCTGATGATGTCACTTCCTCTGCTCTCCTTTAAAGCCGCCATCTTTGTGCCAACCAATCCCTTCTGTTTTGGACTCAAACCTGCACACAACTCTACACCATTGAACCCAATTTTGCATCCAGGTAACGACATACGGTGGCTGCCCCACACCTTTTGATGGCTCTTGTCTATTCTTGTCTAGCAGGCACCCGTGAGCCGTTCATCTTCACTTGTATTGAGGTGTGGCGTTTGTCTGGATGGCTGCACAGATGCCATTGACACTCACCTGCTTCTCCTTACCTTGCATGTCTGTGCCAATGCTGTGCAACACGTGAATCATTTTCACTTTACATCCAGGAAACTTCACCACAATGTCACAAACAAATGTGCTACATGTTGAAGTTACAAACTTAAGAGAATATTTGCTGAGCATAACTGTGTGTGGCATGAAGCAAGAAAACAGGGAGACAAGCAATGAAACACGAAGATATCAGCCTGTAGAATACAAAATGCCAGGGGAACAGGAGAGACTGAGGAGCGAAGGAGGACTTGGTGACAGCGGATTAGGATGACAAGCAGCCAAAGGGGACATGGCACAGATTAGGGGCCACGCAGTTTAAATGAGCGCTTGACTTGGGTGGCATCTGGAGGTGGACGAGGACTTTAACTGTGTAAATGTTCACGGGTGGCACACATTATTTATTAATAATAATTGTTTATTATTGGGTGGCAGGCGAGTGTAGTTCTATGATTTGACCGGCGGGGCACTCATCAGATTTCAGCCTGTGATAACGGTATGAAACTTTGTACATCAAATTTTTTGCCATAAACTTTATTTTTAGTTTCTTCGATCAACACAATATAAATAAGGCGCCTGAATTTTGTATTTGCTAAAATAAACGTAAATTGCACAATAAACAGAAAACTACAAAATCAGTTCATTCTAATTTCAAACACAGACGTCTCCTTTTATTTATGACGGCACAAAGCAAATCAGTTTAAGCTGCACTTTGTCCGCTGTCTCCAACAGAGAAGCCTTGATGTCCTTTAGGGTTTTCAAAGTAAATTCACGCCATCAGAACAAGGACCTCTGCACACTCCTCCTACACGCAGGGCCATCCACAGAGTTGGACCTTGAGATGTTTCTTCTCCTCACACCGCTGACACACAATCCTGCTGAGTGAAAGTCCTGCGAGTGTCGAGAACAGGAAACAAAGTGACATCAGGCAGATCGTCTAAGGGCTCATCTTCAACTGAACGGTTTAAAGACACATTTCTATTCTCTTGCTTTGTGTGCCATTGAGTGATCAAGATGGTCCTCCCGCACAGTCATTTGTTTGTTTTCTGTTTTATTTTCTTTTATTTCATTCTATTTATTTTTTTTATGCTTATTACTTTGGTTACATCATTACTGATGCTGGTTTTAATGTGCTCTATAAATAAGTTCTACATTGACTCCTTCCTATGTTTTGGAGTCTCAGCCCACCTACAATCCAAGACATAACCTTTAAATGTTCTCTAAAATAAATCTAATATAAACCTGATGGAACGAAAGAAAAGAAAAAGAAAGTAAAGGAACGGCTGTGGAGAATGAACTGCTGGCATGGATATCAAACACCACAGGGCACAGACGTGATGCCAGGTCTGCCAGACTTGTGTTTACAACAATCAGATGATGAGAGACTTGAGTGTGCCATGTAAACAGGCCGGGCATGCCAAGGTCAACAGGTCTGTCTCTGCTTCTTCTGTTTGAGAACAGGGTGGCACACCAAAGGAGAAGGAAGTGCCAGCATTTGACCAATGAGGACCTACCTGCACCAGGAAGGAAGTTTCAACAGAAGAGTTTAAAATAAGCCATCATTTGCATAGAAATAAAAAAACACAGTAAAGCATCAAAAACAAAAGTTCTGAGTGTGAACAAAGATCCCACTTTAAGACGAGAAAAATGATAAATTATGGTGCCCATGCTTTGATATGCTTGTCACCTGACCTGCTGGTAGATGCCCGCTGGATAGAAGGGGCCTCACAAGGCTGCCAGCCCTCTGGTCACTGGTGAGGACAGCACAGCAGACAGGACATACATACAGTGCTGAGGTGGGCATCTGGACCACTTCTGGTGTCCTTTTACCAACTTTGTGTCACTGACGGGTTTGCCCATGAGCTTTAGGGGGCACGAGGCAGGAGGATAGACTGGAATTTGGCTTTCACGAGATATGTCATTGAATGGGTAGAAGACAGGAACACAGTGTCGGTTTTGTTGATCAAGCGGATGGTAATTGTCTGTTTAGGGTTTTCCGAGGGTGTGACTCAGGGACTCAAGATGGCCGAAGACAATGGAGTTAGAAGTGAAATACATTTTAGGTTTGATGGACTGCACAGAGGAGAGGAGTGTGCCAAGACTGGCTGCTCTCACCTTTGTTTTATTTTCTGGCAGCAAAGTGCGTTAGAGAAAGTGGGGATAAGGAGGGTCTGATATGGCCTGGGAGTGGAGGGGTGAGGATGCCGATGAAATGTCCTGTTTATTATCAAAGGTTCAGATGTCTAAAGTGTTTTGGGCGTGTTGGAGCTTTCTCAGGTTCCAATTTGAACAAGGAAGTCAGTTATGTATTTCAGGAAATGGAAGCAGAGGAGATTCCTGGAGACCTCAGTTATCAAGCTGACGTAATTGGCCATTCCACAGCTGAGTCAGCACTGGGCCAGCCAATCTGATGAAAGGACCCCTTTACTCGACGATTCCTGTGATCCTCCATCAGGGATGACTTTACCTTAGGCTGGCAAAACAACTTGGCAGGTGGGCCGTGACACCAAGTGCCACATTTGAGTACCGAGAAGAGAAACAGAACAGGTGAGGGTTAGTAACAAATTCTAACAGTCATGTGACTTATGTTTTAGTGCTAATGACTAACAACAAAGATGCAGTCTGTACAGTTAATCAGCAGCTCTAGTCAGGGTGTGCTAAACTGAAGTTGTGAGTCTGAAACCGAAGGGGCATCTCTTATAGTAGCAGGCAGACCACTCCACAGTTTAGGGGGTCCTGTAACTAAAAGCTTGACCTCTTACTGTTATTTTATTATTCCTTGGAATCACAAGCAGACCGTCTGTTTTATCTTGGTAGAGTAATGTATTGCTCCATTTTCCCCTATTGTATTATTAATATGTAGCCTTTGTCAGAATGCCTATAATCTCACAGACTTACCTCTGTTTATAAGGTATTATAATATTTAAGTCCTCCCCACCTTCCCTTCTATATCTAAAGACAATTAGATGCAGTAAAAAGACAAGCAGGAGTTAAGTTACACATAAAACAATGTATTATTGGTAATATTTATAAATAATAACAATATGCAAAGTACATTTGAATATTGGCAACCATACAACCTGATTAAATGGTGATGTGTAGTTCAGGCGGCACACAGACTTGTAGTTATTTAAAATGTCTCTAGTTAAGGCATCATTGGTGCTCAGCTTTCTTCAGATCAGGCCGTATGCCTGTTCCAATATGGCTGCTAAACTGTGGTCTCCATTGTGTTGTCCTTTCAGTTCATGGTGTGATGGTCTTCATCAGTTGTTGGTTAGTAAGTGAGAGAGAATGTGGTTGAGCAAGCAGATTTATAGATTCTCTGTCCAAACCCTACAGCCAATAGGACATTATGGTACTTAAAAGCTTCTGATCCAAGCCAATTCCAAACAGCCATACTTCAGACCAATGGGGGAAACAGAACATCTTAACACCTGCCCCCAAACCAAATGTTATTGTAACCTGGTTTCTTTCTGGGGTTGAAAGACTTTAGCAAAGAAACACTCGCCAAACTGGTTTAAGGCACATCCTCTCCCAACTCTGTCATAAAATTCAAAGAGACTCAGTCGTAAAGGGGGTGGGGGACACTAAATCACACTGCTTTGCCTAAATTACAAATTAAGACATACAAATATTTATCAAGTCAAATGTAAAATCTCACATCACAACACTGGCATCTTGAGATCTTAATGTGCACTCAGGTTTGTAAGTCATGATAAGTTCAGACCAGTAAGCCGGACCTCAGCCATTTTATGCTTTATACGTTAAAAGGAGGATTTTGAAATCTGCCCTAAACTTAACTGGGAGCCAGTGCTAGGACGTGAGGACTGGAGTTATGTGTTTGTATTTTGTTGTTCTTGTAATTATTCTTGCAGCAGCATTTTGGATTAACTGGAGGCTGAATAAAGAACAGTTTGAACATCCAGTGAACACCACATTGCAGTAGTCAATCCTACTAGAGATAAATGCGGGAATTAATTTCTCAGAATCCTGTTTATATAGTAAGAGCCTTAATTTCCCAACATTTTTAAGATGGAAGAATCCTGATTTGGACAACTTTGTAATATGAGCTTTAAATGACCTGCTAGAGTCAAAGAGAACTCCGAGATTGTGGGCTGATTCAGTAAAATTAATGGAGATTCCAACTGAATTACATGATGACAGAATATTGTTGTGATCAGCGTCATTCACTCCAACAATGAACATCTGTGTTTAAAGACAAGTCGTTCTCATCCATCCACTCCTTTAATTCACTAACACAACTAATTAAAGACAACATCAGAGAAACTTTACTTGATGAGTTCGTTTCTGGAGTATTAGTAACCTTTTTCATTCGCAGTGTCTGCTAAACGTCGCTTATGTTCACACTTCTTGTGTTTAGTTACGAAGGAGAGTCTCAAACTAGCGAGGTGTTTAGAGAAACGTGAAGGAAGAGTGACACAGATGAGGTTCATTTTGGGTTCAATTTCTCATTCACTAAACTCGATGAAAACAAACGTTTAGTGTAAACAGAAGTGAAGATGAAGAATTTACACATTTACAAACCCCTTTTTCATTGTTGCACAGTTTTTCTGGAAATATTATGACTGACTTCTGATTTATCACTTTATCCATTGTTGTGTGGATGCATTGTGTTATTGGAGGATTGTATCATGAAGCCTCTATCATAATGTGTGCTGCATGTGAGTTAAGTGTGCAGACTAAAATGAAGGAAGGGTTAAATTAGAAGGGGGGATCTCCCTGCCTGAGGTGGTCCTGGGTGGAAGGAGGCTTTGTATGGGCACATGACTTGCAGGTAGAGTCCTGTGAGGAGAAAAACGCAGACCCTCAGAAAAGTGTTGTGATCTTAAAGCACATGTGGACGCATACAGGCCTGATCCTCATCTCGAATCAGTTCAGTTGATGAAGGTGACTAAACCTGAACATAACACATCAAGCTCACATCTGACACTTACTCAGTCAAAAGGTATGCTGGGAAAACTAAGTGCACCTCAGCTTAGTTATCTTCTGAAGACACACGAGGATTGTGGGGGACACCAGTGACGGAACACGTAGGGTGAGAAGTAGTGCTGGGCGGTATACCGGTTCTTACCAAAAACCATTTTTTATTTTTGTTATGATATGGATTTTTCTCATACCGCAACACCGGTTAAAATAGGCTAAGCAATGTTCGGAACCTGGCGCAGCGGGGAACTGTTTAAGGGGGGACCTTTTTCACTGCTACACCGCTAAACACGCATGTAGTGATGGGCGGAGTGAAGCCTCATGAAGCATCAACACGTTTGAAGCAATTGTGTCGGAAATCGTATCGAAGCTTCGAAGCATTTGACACTCACCTCTCTAGGGACACCTCCTGGCCATTTGTATTAACAGCACATTTTAACAGTAAACTCTTTAGAGCATTATGGACGAATACCGAATCTCTATGAAGTTGTGATATACACCTTTGAAGTCAAAAATTATAATAGGCAATAATGTCAAGCATTGTAAATCGACATACGCTTAGAAAGTAATTATTCTGCAGTAATCGGATCAACGTTGACTAGTTATGTTAGGCGCCAGCACGGATTACCGTTGTTTAGAAGTAAATGTATGCGTAACGGTGTCTTGAACAATTACGCCAGTCGGACAGCGCCAGGTCTCGTGTTCAGTAACAAACCTGGTCAGCATCTGTCTGGGGATTGCAGATTTCCGTTGCCTGATGCGTTTGATTGATAGTTCTGATTATGCGGCAATGCTCCTTGAAAACCTGGTTGGTGTTAGACTTCTAATCGGGTATTTAATCTGCATAATGTACATTCATATTCTAATTCCAATGTAAAACCAGCATATATCAGTATTTGAATTAAACTCTTCAACCAAACTAGACTACACCTCGTGGAAATGCGATTGGTCCATCACTAACTGTCACTAAATTTTGCAATAACTATACTGATACGAACTGGCGCTACACATCCACATCATCACGTGCATTGGAAATGAGACGCTGAGCTTTTGACGCACAAATGTTTCAAAACGACACCTTGAAGCTTGTTTAAAAGTGCACGTGAGATGATGAAGGGGAGGTAAAGCCAAATGTCAGTGAGATATGTCGTGTGTTTACTTTCATCAGCACTGTCAATTACTTCACCCCATGTTAGCCTTGTTAATGACGACGCTGTAGACTCTTCATCGATTGATACAGACGCCGGCATGAAGATCTACTAATGCACTGGAAACAAAGAGCAGGCAGCTATCCATATTTATAGTCATTTTTAAAAAAATCTGTCTTTGCCAGAAACATTTATTCTTGTTTACCGTAAGAGCAGCCCATACTAATCATTTATCTCGAAGCATGCGCAAATAAGACTTGATACACGTATATCACCTAACGTTCAAAGTACAAGACCTGCAGTTTACATATTGTAACATAATATAGCTAATACAACTAATGAAACTACGTTAGCTAGATCTACCATTCCATAATACACATGAAACAAGACACATATTTTCATTAGATACATCTTGATCACACTGCTGCCTCACAGTAAGGAGACCCGGGTTAATTTCCCGGCTCCTCCCTGCGTGGTGTTTGCATGTTTTCCTCGTGTTTGCGTGGGTTTCCTTCGGGTGCTCCGGTTTCTTCCCACAGTCCAAAGACATGCAGGTTAGGTGCATTGGAGATCCTAACATGTCCCTAGTGTGTGCTTGGTGTACGTGTGTGTCCTGCGCTGGGCTGGCATGCTGCCCGGGATTTGTTCCTGCCTTGCGCTCTGTGCTGGCTGGGATTGGCTCCAGCAGACCCCCGTGACCCTGTGTTTAGATATAGCAGGTTGGACAATGACTGACTGACTGACAGACATATTGAACATTAATGCAGTAATTATAGCAGTAATAATGAACCTGAGGAAGAAAAGGAATATTTATGAGAAGGGACAGAAACAGTGAAATCGTAGCAAACAGTATAAAAACAACATATAACACAGTAAATAGAACATATAGAATATCAAACAAGATATTACACTTCACCAGCAACCACCCGGTATCTCATAAACGGAGCTGTGTTAAAACTCTATTCAGAAGAGTCCACACCCACTGTAATATGAAGGAAACAAAAATGAATGAATAACTTCAAACAGATACTCAAAAACATTCATTAATCGGAGCTTACACAGAAGACGCCAAAAAACTCAGCAAACAATTGAACTGAATCAGAACCCCCACCTCACCTGGCACTCACTCCCTTATCACCACAATGTGTCAGAAGGTACAGCGGGCATCCTGGCCAAGTCAGGTGTCAGAATAGCACACAAACCCACGAACAATCTGCGCACGGTCCTCTTTAATGCTAAAAACAAGAAATCGACAGCAGAAACACGAAACGCAGTTTATAGTATTCCACGCAGTTCTTGCTCAGCAGTATACATAGGACAAACTTCAAAAAGAATCGCAACACGTATACAGGAACATCACAACGCCGTCAGAAGAAAGGACTCACTTTCATTGATCTACACGCATACTAAATCAACAGGACAGACATTTAACTGGGACAAGTCAAATTTAAGGCCAGTACTAAAAGTGGCAGAGAGCTGGCCGAGTCTTGGCTATCAAATGAGAACGCCATCAACAGACACTTGGACGTAAATCCAGCATATGTAAACTTAAGAAGAACATGTACATAATAAATAAACTGTACACCCAATACCCTCCCCCCCATCACACTGATTTAGCCACCCCCCATCCACATAATGTTTTGCTATATATTGCCTTTAATTCTTGTAGGTCTAAGCATTATCCTCTGATGAAGACCCCTGGCAGGGGTTGAAAGCTCAAGAATAAAAACTACTTTATGATACATGATACATTTTTTCTCCCTTTGTGGATCTCCAGCTGCAAATATATATATATATACAGTAATCCCTCACCTATCGCGGGGGTTATGTTCCAGAGGCCCCCCTCCCCGATAGGTGAAAATCCGCGAAGTGGCGACCTATATTTATTTTATTATTTATACATATTTTAAGGCTTTATAAACCTTTCCCACGCTCTTATAAACACTTCCTATGCTCTTAAACACTTTCTACATTCTTAAACACCTCAGACCAACACTGCACACAGCGATCAGACGTCAATGTGTCTGCACTCGCTTTGTGAAGGGGGGCAGCTGAACTCACGCTGAGCAGAAATGGACTTTGTGCTGCTTCTGCCAAAATGCCTGCTTGTCACTCTGCGCATTCGGAAGGAGGTGTGTGTGTGTGTGAGAGCTGAATGCACCTTCGCTCAAACCCCCCTCCCCGGAATCACAGTACGCTCCTGCCACTTCGCATTGTCAAGGGGGTGGGGAGCAGAATGAACGCTAAGGAGAAGTGGACTTTGTGCTGGCTTTGTGCTGCTTGTCGCTCTGCGTGTCAATAATTTAAAAGCCTGTACATCACCAATTTTCCTGTCTCACTGTCTTGTCTTGCGTGAAGTTAAAATGTTTTATAATAGTGAGATGTTACTCATATCCTTAACCCGACATCCACATATCATATGTGTTAACAAAGTGTGTTTTATAAGTTTACATGTGTTTAAAGCATGTGGGATGGGTATTTTAAGGCTTAAACTATAAAAATGTTTATTTATATGGTCTTTCTATATCGTGGATTTTCTCCTGTTGCTGATGGGTCTGGAACATAACTTCTGCGATAGGCGGGCAATCACTTGTATTTAAAAACCCGCGAAGTCGTGAATCTGCAAAAAGTGAATCGCGAAGTAGCGGTACAATCATATATATATGTTGATTTCTATATTCAGTGAATACACGCAAAACACTGTTCACTATAGAAGTGAGGCAGTGCAACACAGAGACTGGAATATTTATGAGAACAGCCAGAGTATTATGGTGAAGGAAGTGTTTTGAACCATATTAGTACAGCTGTTCTTATGCATTCTAATAGTCAGCATTTTAATATGCAAAATTTGTCATTTTATATTTTGACACTAAGTAATGTACTGCACAATAATTTCAGTTGTGTTGATGATCCAGAAAGATTTGTTTCACCAATCACAACTCTGTTGAAATTTTGTAACCTGGTGGTGGAATATGCAGTGTAATGTAATTAATATAACTTCCTAACTCTCGGGTCGAAGCAGTAAGCTGACATGAGGAATGGAAATGTCCCGCCTCCATGCATTGCGGTTCGAAGCACTGAGCAGACATGCGTAGTACTGAGATTGCATCCTGATGGGGCGTTGAAGCCTCAGACATGCTGAGTACTGAGATCGTGACGGGGCACCGAAGCCTCTGACATGCGCACTAGGTTAACTGAGGCTTCGAAGCGTCCAGCAGATTTGAAGCCTCAGACATGCGTAGTACTACTGAGATTGCGTCATGACGGGCTTCGAACGGGGATTTGAAGCCTCAGACATGCGTAGTACAGAGATTGGATCATGATAGAGCTTCGAAGTCTCGAGCAGACATGGTCACTGGTTACTGAATCTTTGTGAAGCCTCAGCACACTCAAAGGCATTGACCTCTATATTCTGAGAGTCTATCTGACACTTAACTCTCTAGTTATATTTTGTAATTCGTATTGACATTACACACTTCACTTAATATAGTTAAACTACAATTCAGGTAGTTGCTGAGAAGTAATTATTGTTCTTGTGGTTTGCTGTGATTTCCTTTGTCTGATACATAGTGTCAAAGATATATTGTCAAATATCAACTTTATATATATAAAAAGATTAGGTAAATCGTGCAACCTTTATATGGAACACTTAATTTCGTTCAAAACCGTACGTCATATAGTATACATCTATAAATATAATTTTTTGTCTTCATTAGGAGAATACAACAATGATACTCTCGTGTCAATGAAACCAATTTAACGTGCATATGTCAAACATAATATATTGTCCACATCCGCCGCAGTAAGAACAGTAGTAGTAGTTCAGTTGTGCGAAGCTCGTTGATTATCCTGATTAGGTGGCTCAATGGTATCGCAACTGTTTCTCGGTAAAAACACCAGCGGTTCGTGTCTTCGATCCTCCACTTGTGAAAGGTTTTTTTCAATTCCTCCATTTAACAATATTTTCAGCTTGGACGGATAGTGAGCGAATGGAGCTGTCGAGGGAAGATTGGGCCGCCATAGACGGGCAGGGGGCACACGTCCCTAATTATATTGTGTATGTAAAGAGTTTCACTGTAAAACGTAATAAGCTTCATATTTCTGTGTTTGGAGACCCTGGTGTCGTACTGAATTTGTATTGTAGAAAAACAAACTACTGTGCAGCATGCCTAAATGTGTCTTTTCGTTTCTGATCGCTATACGGCACTACCAATTTAAGACAATTCGCTATAAACAGTTTCAGCCAATCAGCGCCTTCTAAACATGCAGAATGACAGCGTGACCCTTTATTGTAGCGGCGCAGCATCTTCGTACAGTCCGTCATTGTCCTGTTAGACTATTTACTGTTAAGTGCTGCTTGAGGTAGCGTCTATAGTACAACAGGTAGCCTACGTAGTTCTTAAATTGGCATTGAAATGCACACACAAGTCTCCTAAATTATTTATTGAAATGCCTACATTTACAGTGTCCGTTTTAGGAAATCGTAGTTTTTACTTGTTTCCGTTATTAGGGATTACAATTTCTCAGTGTCACATATTATTCGTTACTACTCGCGAGTCCCGCATCATTGAGATTCTGATTTATATTCGGTATAAGCAATTTTTTAAAAGGAGCGTTCATTGAACTGACTATAGCTGACTTGTCATCTTCTTAAAATGACTTTATTGATTTGATGTTGACAATCATACACTGTAAAAAATAACGCGTTAAAAGTACTTAAAAAAATAAGGCAACAAATTACAAGCAATATTTTTGAGTAGATTTAATATACTGCACTATTGAGTAAAGTTAATTTATTAATTTACTCAAATTTACCTAAAATAAATGAGTTTGATTAAATATAAGTAGTGGCAAAAATGGTTTATTTTACTCTGATTTTCATTTGAATTACAGTACTCAAAAAAAATGAGTAATAATGCAACGCTGGACAGTAACGACTGTATAACAAATACATGCTAAAATTCCATATATCTTTATTTATTTGAACATATACAGATAGTCACAACAACGGAGTTGTATTTTCAAAGGAAAATTAAATCAAATGTCTGAGGATAATTTTTACTGAATTATTGACATTCAAATGTCAATGTTAATTTTCTTTTCTTTTTTTAAACTTTCTTCAAAAAGTATATCTCAATCAAATAATGTCCCAGGAATGAGTGCTAAACGGGAAGGAAACGTAGAGAGTGAAATCCTGCGGCAGATGGCGCTCTTCAAACACGTCCTGCTTTTACGCCAACATATCCGCTTAAATCAATGGCCGCCTTTTCCACTACTTCTCAGTATGCGATAGCGAAAATCCTGAAATAAAATAGGACGTAGGAAATCAAACATCGCTAAATAAATCACAGTATTATAAATTAACCAGAAAATACATTACCTATGTAGAACACTAATTAAATAAGAAGTCAAATAATACCGTGACAGTTAGGAAAACATCTTTTTATGTTGTTTACAGGTTGTAGTTTAGGACAAACGCCATAGCGTTCTCAAACTTATCTCAAAGTGTCATTTTCTTTTTCTGTGTAGTTTTTAAAAAGTTTTAAACGATAAAAACAAATATGAACATACGTAACTATCCGAGAAATGTGCTTGCTTTTTCAAGCAAACCAACGAGGTAGGTTGTTAAAAAGACGCTACCTTGCCGCCATGTTTCCCACATGAATGGAAAGGTTTCGTGAAAATAACAAATGCTTACGTCTGTAACTATACGAAATGAAATACTAGTTATTATTCATTACGGAATTAATATGCTTTATACTTACACATTCGTAGTAAAATAGCTCTCATTATGGATAAGCGTTACAGCTGAATGCGTTGTTGTAAAGACCAAGAAATCAATGTGAGAGAAGTGCAGTATCATTAAATTTAACTTAACTTAAATGTGTTCAATTCACAGTATAGTTTTTTTACTTAGAATAAGTTATAAAAAATGTTTACGTTTTAAGAAAAATAATAAGTTAACATTATTCTTAATTTTTTATTGAATTAGAATTAAATAATCAATAAAAAGTGTAAAACCCATTTTTATTAATTAAAGTAATGATTATTTTGTGTATAGTTAGCTATTTTTTATTATTATTTTTCACACATTCAAGATTTATTTTTTACAGTAGCCAGGTTTCCATCCAAGGAGTTTTTGCGAAAAAATATTTAGCGCTTCAAATTTTTTTACCGATATAGCTGATGGAAATGCTAATTATCGATAAAATGTTGTACATGTCGACATAATATTTTTCCGTTTAACTTTAGCGCATAAATTCCATGTCGGTACTTCAGATGTCGCAAAAACTACATTGGAAACAGTTTTTGTCGGAAAAAAGGGCTTTAACGCAAATAAATGTGTCACATTTTCATCACGTGCAATCAAAACGAGAATGGCGGAGCGGTTCGCATGGTCTGATGAAGAGAGTTTTTGTTTTGATTAAACGTCGTTATTTTGTATGAATTCAAATTTCAGTTTTAATTAAAAACCTTAAGGGAAGCAGGTTACAGTACTAATTCAGTTGTTATCGCACTGAGAAGGGATGTTGAAAGGTAGGCTCACCTGTACAGATCCGATGCTGCAAACACAGCTACATCATGGGCACTTCCAGGAGTGCCAACGCAAATGTCTCGTATCATGCACCTGTCATCAACAAGGGCCTGGAGAACAATAGATGGCCACCCTTTGCGATTAATGTAATCGCGGTAGCCTTCCGTCAGGGGAAGAATAGGCACATGCGTGCCATCCAGCGCACCGTAAATCTGTGGCACAAGATGCACCAAGGAATTGCGGTATGCAATTTCATTGGCCTCCGCTACAGTCGGAAGTCTGATATAACGCCGCATTCATTTTTCTTTAATAGCGGTGCACACAGCATATACACATCGATGGACGGTAGTTTTACTAACCCCGAAAGTTTCTCCAACTACTCTATACTCGGCGCAGGTTGCCAGCTTGTAAAGGGCGATGGCAATCCGCTTTTGGGTTGGAACCGGTGGTCGGTGGCAACCTGTGATGGGCGCAACATCAGGACTGATGAATCCACACAACATCTCAAACGTCGGCCGTGTCATTCTAAAATGTTGCAGCCAGAGATTTTCTATTAAGTGTCTCTCCACCACCTCCTCCCAGAAGGTCTTATTCCGTCGTCTCTCCCATACCCGTGGGTTTCGTCGCACTGGGGTACTTTCTTCGAGCTCTAGGGCTACCAGACAAGCAACTGCTTCATTCTGCTGTTGTCTTCGGATATTATGTACAATTCCAATTATTTGTGAAACTGAAATAACAGTAAGCTGGCAAATTTCAAAAAACTGTCTGAATAATCTCTCCATTTCTTTGTTTAGTGGAGGGGGTGTAACGTGGAAAACAAAAGGTAGATAATTTGCGACATACACAAAATGTATGGAAACGGCTCAAGGGCAGATTTTTTTCGCGATACAACAAAAGTTATGCGACAGTTTGTTTTTTTGGGGGGATGACGTCATCACGCACACCATTTTATCGATAAAAAGCCAGTTTGATGGAAACAGGCTGGAGACAGCAAATTTCGCACATTGTATATTCTGTTTGTCGATAACAAAACGTCGCAAAAAACTGGATGGAAACTTAATCATAAGGTCAAAAACCAAGGAGGTGATGAGTTTGCACGGACTGTGCTGTTTCTTTGTTTTCGTGACATCGCGTCAGTAGAGAGTGTGTGACGTTAACAATGCATTGTGTCCTAAATGACAGCGCACACGATTTTTGATATTTCCTAAAGGCCAATGTGTCTCAGTTTGCTCATTAATATATTTTGACAGTGTATTTTAGTGAGAATGATTATAAACATATTACTCATGTTCATTTCCCATGTAGATATGTAACGTTTGGTGAGAATAAATAAAAAGTAACAACACATATAATAGTTATGTTGCATTGTTTATGATTAATAAAATTCATAGTTTATCTGAAATGTTCTACTTATACAGTCGATTTATTTCACTTCTGAAGGTGTACATTGTCGGTATTCTCCATTGGAGTGTAACGTGTGCCAGTGAAACTGAGGGGTGGCAGACGAGCTCACGTAATGGGTGACAAGGCACATCCTCACCCTGATGCCGAGGCTCTTGTCATGAATATTCCCATCTTGTGCTTTTTCTCGTTCCTGCCAGTTTACTATTATTATAGGACACGTATGTAGAGGGAATGTGTGTCTTACTTTATGTCTGTGAAATGAAGGACGGTAAAGCCTTGAATGAAACTGAGTGTTGATGCTTTGGGTGACACGACAGGTGAGGAGCAATGAACGTTAAATGTGACAGTGACTGCGGGGGATTGTGGGACTGAAGATGGTTTAAGAATACAGAAACGACAAAAGCTTAGTCTTTCAATAATTTTATTTACATCAATGATTTACTCCGTTGAGCTGCAGTTCGGAAGATTACTTATTTACCCCCCG
Source organism: Erpetoichthys calabaricus (assembly GCF_900747795.2). Taxonomy (NCBI): domain Eukaryota; kingdom Metazoa; phylum Chordata; class Cladistia; order Polypteriformes; family Polypteridae; genus Erpetoichthys; species Erpetoichthys calabaricus. Next base: position 195,773,418 of record NC_041402.2, on the reverse strand, counting down.
GCGCAGCCTTTGATAAGATGCATTCAGAAGGGTCGGATGTTGCTGACAAAGTCAGGTGTTATTTTGAAAGTTTGGCTCCAGATGTGCTTATACAGCTGCTCCTTCTTGTCAGTACTTGAGTGATTTTTATGTTCACTTCCGGATGAATTCGCAAAGTTTCTTTACAACTTTTTTGTCTCATTAACGCAGAACTCCCGAAGCTTTCCTAAAATTGCAGAAGACAGTTGTGATTAGTTATGCAGCACACGCTTTTACTCACATTGCCTTTTGGAAATCAGTAATACAAATCAGCTACAGATCTGGGAATCACTGAATAGTAAAAACGTTTAATGAGAGTGTCTTGCGCATATACTGGTGTAATGACCACGTCGGCCTTAGTGAAGCGTTTCTTAGCTTCTCTGATATGATCGACATGGGGTACAGTAGATTCTGGATTGTTATAATACGTGCTACCTTACGCAAAATATGCTCATTAATTTGTTACAGATTCTAGGTGGACACGATTCCACACCAAGGAAAAAGGTGCCCCATGTAAATCGTTCATAATGTCTCCAAAATATATTTGTTAACTTTCAGACAAGTACTACTTAACTGTTTTATACAAAATCCTTATTTCAACATATGCGAGCCTAAATTAGGATTTGATCTCGGGTTAGCGAACCTTATCACTGTAACAAGAACAACTGCTTTTACGCTTTGAGCCAATGCGCTTTAACAGACTAGTGAATGACCAAATCGACTGCTGACTGCGCAGATATCAATGACGTCATTACGCAAGCGTGACTCAAAATCACGTGACGGGCGCATTTGATCCAAGAGTATCCGGCTGCAGGTCGCAGACTGGGCCTTCCACGCCCCCGGCCTTCCGCGCCTCCTGCCTTCCACACCACGCCCCCATCATTCGCGTCCGTCCCCTGTCGCATCGCTTTCGTTGAAAAACTAGTAACGTTGATTTACCATGTAACCGTAAAAGACGATATTAATATGACTTCCTGCAATCACGAGGCAAGAATCCGAGTTTCTCTTTATGGTATTACTGTCGTGTTTACTTTTAGAAACAAAAAACAGTTTTATAATTTATGAGTCAGGATTCGATAGTTAAAAGAAAGAGGGCATAACATATTTTTAGATTAAGGAAACCCCATACTAAATTTAAATGTGGTTGCTCTAACTGCTATTATAGTGAATTCTATCATTCAAAATATTTGAAATTATTTTTATGGTACTTTTGTACTAAACGGCATGTCTGACATTATTTCTGGAGCCTCGTTCAATAAAGGAAAATTCCGTTAATGACATTAATTTATTATGTTACAAAATAAATGATGATCAATAACACAACAAAGCAATCAACAGGCATGAAAATGAAGGTCTAAACTTTCGAGTTTAAAAGAAACTTTTAAAATTGTTTATATTGAACAATTTTTTAAATGATCCAGCTTACTAATACAGTTCATACTTTCATTTCCATTGTCTGTCTTGAATTGTGTTTTCTTAATTTTGTTCTTCGCTGCTGCTATAATGTTGATAAATTTCAAGTGGAGTTATTAAACTTTCAAACGTTTACCAGTTTTTTAATTTTAATGCATAATTGTTCTCCCTGGGACCCTAACTTATAAATATGTACTTATCAAAAAAAGTGAAGCAATCTCTCAAATTGCTTAATAGATATTATATCGTTTGCTTTTCTAAAGAAATGCAAACATTTGCATTATTGAAAGTTGCACTTCCATAAACCGTCATTTTTATTTATTTTGGAACTGAACTAACAGATTTTAAACTTAACTTTAAAAATGTTTTGTTTGGGTCGATACAATAATTACAAATCAATTTTTTAGTGATTTTAAATCATTCAATCGCCATATACCATTTCTTGTATTAGGAATTTGTCATCTGTTGCATACCCCAACTTACTCTCCAAACGGAGATGTACTTTTTTCTAAATAAGATTACCGTTATTAGGTCATCGGTGTCACTGCCTGCTCACGATTCTTCCCATAGTGTGTTCAGCTGTCTTTGACCACTTTGTGCCTGCGTGTGTCATCGTCTCTGTTGTCTGATTTGGTGTAACGCCTGAATCCTACAAAGTGTCCCCTGGTCAGTGTCCCCTCTTGATTAGTTAATGGTTTTTTTGATTCTGTCAGACCAAGTATTGTTACCTTAATAAATGCTAGCTTGATTTCTGATTGTGTTCCTGCTGCCTTGAAACACGCTGTGGTGCAGAAACGTATTATAAAAAACAAAACAAGGACCCTCCAATGTGTCAAATTCCAGGCCAATTTCTAAACTGCCTTTTTTATCTAAAGTCTTTGAAAAACTTGTCCTAACTCAAACATTTCTAGATGAAAATAGTATTCTGGAAAAATTCCAATCCAGATACAGATGTTCTTGCAGCACTGAAACATCCTTGTTAAAGGTTAACAGTGACCTCTTCCCAATTACTAATCCTGGAGATTCTGCCATTCTTGTACTGCTAGATCTTACCTCAGCTTTTGATGCTGTGGATCTTATGATTCTTATATCCTGCCTTGAACAATATGTAGTCATCCAAGGTAATGCCCTGAAATGGTTTAAATCTTATCTAAGGAATAGGAGCGTTTCTATTCATTTGGGTGAGTTCTCATCCTCTGTAGCTCCTCTTACTTGTGGGGTTCCATCCTTGGACCAGCTGTCTTTTTGATAGTCATGTTACCTTTAGGCTCCAGTGTTAACAAGTGTGGCTTCTCTATACTGATGACACTTAAATATATTTGCCACTAAAATCAAAGCGAGAAAATACAGACCCTCCATGTGTGCTTGAATGATATTAAAACCTGGATGGCAATGAATCTTCTTAAACTAAATGATAATAAAACTGTGATCATGGTGTCCAAGAGTTAAGAAAGTTTGAGTGTCTCTGATATTGATCTTGGACCCCTTTCCATATACGTATCATAAAGCTTCAGTTAGCCCAGGTGTGATCTGTGACAGCTCATTCAAACTTGACAGACAGATAAATTGTGAAGTTAAATGAAGCTTTTTCCAGCTGAGACTTTAAGGTAAAGGCTTTTCTTTCTTTCTGTGATCTTGAAAAGGCCATCCAAGCTTTTACAGCATCTCGTTTGGACTATTGCAGTTCTTTGTATGTAGGTATTGGTCAGGCCCTGTTACGATGCCTACAACTATTCCACAACTTTGCTGCTCACTTATTGAAGGCTCTCGTAAGTGTGGCCATATTTCACCAATACTGACCTCACTTCACTGGCTTCTGGTCCATTTCAGAATTGATTTTAAAATTCGGTTTCTTGTTTTCAAATGTTTGAGTGGATCAGCCCCATCTTGCCTCTTGGAATCTCTTCACTTGTATGTGCCAACAAGATCCCTGTGGTCTACTAGCCCGATGCTCTTAGTTGTGCCGAGGTCGAGGCTGAAGCAAAGGATGAATCGGGTGTTTGTGGTGGCTGCTCCTTTTCTCTGGAATGGCTCTCCTTATTATATTAGGTCTGCTCCATCACAGGCCATTTTTAAGTCATCATTAAAGTCTTATTTCTTCTTGCTGCCATTTGACCCTCCAAGAGGTTGACATTGTTTGTATATGTTGGCTCACGTACATTCAGGATTATAAATATGTATATATGGCTATTTAAAGTTTATCTTTTATGTAATGGCTGGTTATTCTTGCAGTTTTGTGATGTGTACATACGGTATATTTGAACTGCTTCTTTTACCCTTTCTTGTACAGCACTTTGGTTCAGTTCTGGCTGCTGTTGTAAATGTGGTTTATAAATAAATATTGCCTTGCCCTGCTTTATAAAACATTATTTTAATACATAACACTAAGACAATGGACTGTAAAGATGAAGTTGGTTTGAAACATTTATTACAAAAAAAGTTAAAGAATATATAAAATATAGAACAAGAATTGTAGGTTGTAACTGAACAATGAGGGACATGTATGTTTGTTACATTTTCTCACAAAACTCATTCCCTTTTTCCTGTCACGTTAATCTAAAAACAGATGCATGTCTTCCATATGTGAAAAAAATATGTCTAAAGATATATTCCCTCTCCTCTTCTTCTGGAAATTCAGATAGCAAATCAAATTTCTGAAGGGCCTCCTCAGTGTCATCTTTGTCCATTGACAGTAATGCAGGGAGTGAGATTCGCCCTCTGAACACAGAAATGTTCTCAGCACACCACTTCTGTGCCTCGGTGAAATGCTGCTGTAATACATTATATTAAAAAAGAAAGAAAGGAAATTCTTTAAATGGTCATCATAAAGCTCATAGCCTTTTACTCCACATTTACAAGGAATGTAAGGAAAGTAAAAAAAATAATGTACAGTAAATTGAATTTATTATACATTATTAACATTGCTGCTTTTGATCACAGATTCTACAAGTCTTCAATGTTTCTTACAATACACTAGTATTAACACAGCACACAATGCATTTCAAATGTTTTAAGGCCTTTAAGAGTTGTACTAGTACTACAGTTTGTCAGAAGATATAAAACAGACTTTTAGTCTTTTGGGCTTTGACTCCTACTGCTGAACGATTAACAGTCGGCATCTGAGACAAGCATTAAGTCTTTTTATACATTTTATTCACTACACCACAGGCATTGTAAGCCAGCATCAACAAAATGTAATTTATCTTTCTTATGGAAGTTTATAAAATGATGTGTCTGTACCTGCTCATCAGTGCCCTGTGCTGGATGTTGGAGAAGGGACGCTGACGTTTCTTCTAAAAGAAAAAATCTGAAATCTGCAGAATGCAGTGCTATGGAACAGAATAGCAAGACATTTGTTCATTTCAGATGTAGTGCCAAGTCTTTACTCTGTCTTCTCATTAATGGCTCAATACAGTCTAAACCTAAAAACATAGAAAATAATATTTACCTAAGGAAATGTTAAAAAAGAACCAAAAGAATAAGCACAATAAATGACCCTGTCCTGGCTGTTCATTGTTTCTGTACCTTCTAATTTTTTGTTTGGTTCTTGGCCTTCATTTAGAAAGGCGTTTGCTCGCTCAGTCTGATGTGAGCAGTTACTTCAGTGATTTCAAAAAGAAGCACTAAGTTTATAATGGTAAACATTTGGACTATTCGTCTTTGATTTACAATATGGCTAAGTATATTTGCCAAATTGCTGTAGAACTAAATTAGAGTTATTAAAGGAAATTTAAATTTCATTTACCCCTTGGTGCTGCAGTTCTCAAGTAACATTCTACACCAGCTCTTCCACAAAGCCAGCATGTCATTCTAAAGAGGACTGAGCAGAGTCACGTTGTTAAAAGGAGTTTAATGTTACAGAAATATTTATGCAAACCATTATAAACATACATTTAAATGATCTGGATTTTGAAAGGTAGGCGTTTCTGGAACTTCAAAACCACTATGGACAGTATGTTGAAATTAAAAAAAAAACAAATATAATAAAATAAGTTAAACATAACACAAATATCCAACACAAATTGTAGAAGGTGACAAAAATGGGAACCAGCAACCAGATATAATCCTCCCTCTACAAATACTACAATGAAAGAAGAGAGGACTAAAGTTGAGACACAACTCATTAAAACTGAAGGGGGCCTCGAGGATGAAATACAGAGACACCACAAAATGGTCCTTTGGAAACCTGGACATGACATTAAATACAGACATACAAAAAATGATAGTTACAATATGAAATGGTCGTACCATCAACATGGAAAGTCCACAGCCATGGCTATTCATTTGGCTTGGAAGGCCCTAATACATCCATCCATCCATTATCCATCCTGCTATATCCTAACTACAGGGTCACGGGGGTCTGCTGGAGCCAATCCCAGCCAACACAGGGCACAAGGCAGGAAACAAAACCCGGGCAGGGTGCCAGTCCACCGCAGGGCGCACACACACCAAGCACACACCAACACACCAAGCACACACTAGGGAGGCCCTAATACAAGGGGTAAAAAAATCTAATCAAAGAAAAATATTAAATACTGACATACAGTAAACTGTTGACAATGACTTTTAAACAGAAACAACAATGGAATTGGCCACTTGGGACACACCCTGTGTTACATCTGTAAATAGTAAAACCTGCCAAACAACGGAAAATGCTCAGCTTTTTAACCTGTATTTAAAAAAGTTCCAGTTCAGAAATCTAAACGTCAGTATTGTTTGCAAGCACACACTCTTAGCATACATACACTACCTGCACACTTGACAATGTGGCCTTCATGACTCTGAAGGTGACGTAGCAGGACGCTGTAGTCTCTGTGCTTTTTACAAAGAGGGCACTTGGATTCATTTGTATATTTAATCAATGCTATCAAAGTTGTTTTTATATTCTCTGCCTTTATGGTGAAATGTGACTGTGGAAATCAAGACAAAAATAATATGTAATACTAATTTGGCAGAAAGCGCTAACGTGCTTTTATAAATAGCTAACTTGACTAAGTTAAGATAAGATATTTAACATACGTTAATGACGACGATAAACATAAATACCTTTCATATTGTACACTAACATTGCAGATTCTCTACATAACATCTCATAAATAAGTGTAAAAGTTAATATAGATGAAATAATATGGTAAATATTAAAAAGAAATAATACAAGAGGTAAAAAATAATTAAAACGATATGCTTAAAAATAGGAGATGTCAGTAATGACGATAAACAGAGAACACTGGATTCGCTATAGAGTATATAATCGTACATCTCATTAGTTTTGTTTAATTGATCTAAAGTTTCTTTAAATATACTGAGCTTTTTATTCTGTGAGTCCATACCTGGTTCTGTTGTGCCATTGTTCCGTGTCAGAAATCGTTTTCAGCTCCTTTTCTTTTTCAAATTGGAAAAACTGTACAGCAGCTCTTCTTCTCTTTCTACGGACTATAGGCGGTTGTGGGGCGGACTGTGGAAGGCAGGAGGCGTGGAAGGCCAAGTCTGCGACCTGCAGCCAGACCCTTCTCATTTGAAGCAAGCCTCGAAGTGGCGGTTCAAAAGCTCGACACAGTGTCGAAACCTGAGTATCGAGAGGCCCATCACTACACGCATGCGATAGTGGAGGTATTGTGCAGTGAAAATGGACGGTGAACGTTGTAAAACTGAAGCTGTAGCAGATGATAAAGTTAAATATGATGACACAGAAGGACTTTTGCCGAAGAAAGGAGTCGTGTCTGTTGTCTGGAGATACTTTGGCTTTAAAAAGTCGGATGTTGACCAAACAACTATTTATTGTAAATGCTGTCGAGCTAAAGTTGTCTCCGGAGGCGGCAACACGAGCAATTTGCTGCACCACCTTAGCCGCAAACATGCGTTGGAGTACCATGAATGCTTGGAACGAAGATTGGCACCCTCCATGTCCTCAGGTAAAACTGAAAAACCTAGGGGACATTCAAGTCAGATGTCACTTGTAGACCCGTTTGCTAGAAGTACTGCCTACGACAAAAAAAGCAAGTGGTGGATCGAGATAACCAACGCCATTACAGTCCATATAGCCAAAGATATGGTTCCGTTTAGTACTGTGGAGAAAGGCGGATTCAGGGCTATGATCAAGACACTGGATCCCAGATATGTGATCCCAAGTCACAAGTAGGCTACTTTAGCCAAACGGCGATCCCCGACTTGTACCGGGAACACAGAGGGAAATTACAAGCAGAGGTTACCCCCCCCCCCCCCCCCCCCCCCCACGTCTATCATACCCCCGCTATCATTCCTCTGCGCTGTACTCTGCCTTCCCTCAGTCGGATTCAACAGTCACTTCAAAAAAAAAAAAAAAAGGCTTCAACCTGGCTGAGACGCTACAATAAGAAATGTATAATGAAAGTGTGTATAATCAGTTTCTGTTATCTCTATTATCAGTAAGTACAGGTAGTCAGTCCCCTACTTACGATGGTTCAACTTAGATTTTTCGAAGTTATGATGTTGAAAGCGAGACGATAATTTATATAAAATTGTGTAAAATATACATTTTCAAGTTGGCGCGGCAAACAAACTTTTCTGTGGGCCCATCGATGCATTACGATACGTTGTCGGAAACTCCCACGTTGTGAGATGCCTCAGTCTAGCTAGCTATCGTTTGAGACTCCGATTTTGATGCAAGTGATCATATAGAATCAGGGGTTCTCAACGTCGGTCCTGGGGACCCCCTGTCGCTGCAGGTTTTTGTTCCAACCAGCTTCTGTTTTTAATTGAACTCCTGGGCTAATTAAGTGAACTGATATTTCCCAAGTTCTGTGTTTAGGGAACAATATATTAATTAGAAAACTAAGTTTACTAAAAAAAAAAAAAATATTAAAATGTACCAAGCAGTTATATAGGAATAATGTATTTTTTTTCTTTTTAACAGTATTTTCATCTTGATTTTCATTCTACTTTTCAAGGTGTTCTAATTGTTTAATTAATCCATTATTTACTAACTAGCAAAATACCCGCGCTTCGCAGCGGAGAAGTAGTGTGTTAAAGAGGTTATGTAAACATATATATATATACATATACATATATACATATATATACATATCTACATATACACATATCTACATATACACACACACACACATATATATATATATATATATATATATATATACACACACATCCACATATATATACATATATATATGCACATATCAACATACATAAACACACACATATATACATATACACATACATAGTGCGTTGTAACACGGGCTGTGATTGTCACATGGGAGGGAGACGACAAATCACAGCTTCCCGCTTTCTAATCGGGCCTGTGATTGGTGCTTTGACGGATGCCCAGATCCCACAGTATCTCCCCTTAGGAGTGGCGTTAGGCGAGTGTAATTGAATAGCGGTGCTGTAAGTTTAGCTTTACACCTGTTTTTAAGGCTTATTGACTGAAAGGGGCTTTCATGAAAAAACTTAGGGCTTTGCTACAGGATACACCCTCCACAAGTTAAGGAAGTAAAAATAAAGGTATATATTTCTGTTTTATTTAAAGCTTTTAAGTTTGTATGCGAGCAGTATGGTGGTGCAGTGAAAGGTGCCAGTTAGGAGACCCGGGTTCGCTTCCCTGCATGGAGTTTGAATGTTCTCCCCGTGTCTGTCTGGGTTTCCTCCGGGTACTCCAGTTTCCTCCCACAGTCCAAAGACATGCAGGTTAGGTGCATTGGCGATTCTAAATTGTCCCTGGTGTGTGGGTGTGTGTGGGTGTGTGCGCCCTGCGGTGGGATGGCACCTTGCCCGGGGTTTGTTTCCTGCCTTGTGCCCTGTGTTGGCAGGGATTGGCTCCTGTATTTAGGATATAACGGGTTGGATAATGGATGGATGGACATCTGTATGCATAGCCCTATTTGCCCGTTTTCGTTTTTTTTCTTTCTTCTGTAATATTTCAGTAAACCTGGAGCTTGTCAGTTCAAATCCTGGTACTGACACCACTGTGTGACCCTGAGGAAGTCACTTCACCTGCCTGTGCTGCAAAAAACAAAAGTAATGTAACAAATTGTACCTCAAATGTTGCAAGTTGCTGGAATAAAGGCATAAGTCAAATAGATAACTATGTATTATACACATAGGAACTATTCATTTATTTTCAGTCAAGTCATCTGCAGCTAACCTTTATAAATGAGGGTTTCTCCTTTTTAGAGTGCAAACTGTTTCTTCTTCATTGAGGTTTTCTCTTGGAGAGCGTTTTTCATTTCATTGAAAATTAAAGCAGCAGCTGCCAAAATATGTAGCTTTCTTATTAATTTTTCAACATTGTGTAAAATAACTATAAAGTAACATAAAAGGTTTAAATACTGGTTATCCTTTTACACTAAAATATTACTAAAGAGATACAAAAAAAGTAAAATGCATATGTTGTTTTTCTTTAAGGAGATTAAATATTACTGAAGAAAGAAAAAAAAAAATTAAACAGCCAAATGGGGCTATGCATACGAACTTAAAAGGTTTAAATAAAACAGAAATATATACCTTTATTTTTACTTCCTTAACTTGTGGAGTGTGTATCTTGTAGCAAAGCCCTAAGTTTTTTCATGAAAGCCCGTTTTAGTCAATAAGTCTTAAAAAGAGGTGTAAAGATATTGACAATAAGCTACGCAAACCCAGCAAGACATGGAATCGTTTAAATCAAGGTGCGAGTCGAAAAACACCATCCCATACTATTAGTTAACGATTAATACATTTCTATATGTATTGTAAGCATACAATACAACTGATAATATGTTGCGCTTATTTATCTGGTGTACCGACATTTTTGTGCGTTTAACGGCTGAAATCTAACGTGGTTTGTGCCCTTCAGAATGAAAACAGTTTGCATTTACCTTTTTAATAAAAAGCGAGCTTTTAAGCCTGAGAAATCACTCCGTAAATGCACACGTTTAATTCTTTATCACTTCAAACAACTGAACTATCCAGAACATTTCAGGCATACATCCAGCATTCAAACTATGTATAAAAAGCACAACTGTTAAAGGAATTCAGCATTTCTTAATTGAAAATGTTCCTTTAATCCTCAACATGTCTCAATGAGTCGTTCTGGTGGTTTCACTTGACATTTTGATATTCTGGTTAATTGTGTTTGCAGTTGAGATGTTCTTTCCTGATTTATACTTGTTTTCTTGTTAATATTTGTTTCGCTGGTGTTAGTGTTCTGATTAGAGGTTATTGGTCCTTTGATGTCTTGATGGTTTCTTCTTAGAACAGCTCCTATTATGCAATTCCGTCACATACTGGTCTATTGTTTCTCTGCTTTTCTGGAAACATGTAAAAAAAGTTGTGCCGCTCAAACGTCACATTGCGCTTTGGGTTGCAATACGTTTCGAATTTTTCAACTATTTTGTTCAATTTCATATTGTCTCCATCTTCTTCAAACTGAAAATTGTTATACACCTCTAGCGCCTCTTCGCCAATTACATGTAGAAGCATAGATGCTTTCATTTTTTCACTTTTCCTATCTGCTTCAATCGCAGCAAGATACAACTCGAATCTCTGTTTAAATCTTTTCCAATTTTTAGCTACATTTCCCTTTAACTGGAGATTTGGTGGGGGCTGTAATCCTAACATATTTTTTTTTCTCTTTTGCGCTTTCTGAACACGTTTTCGGGTTACTCACAGACACGCGACTCGTTAAAAAGCTGAACCTCTTCTTCAGATTCCTCTTCCAATCCGCCACTTCTGACACCATGTAGTGATCTTGTTAGGTTCGTAGTTTAATCAATACACAGAATTGAAAGATATAATAACTTTTTAATAGACAGACTTTAGAGACATTTACTGTACAAGTTACTAATCGTTCTTTAGTTCACGCCCATTCTCCTACTTGCATCGGCATTCACAGGCATTACTAATCATTCTGTAAGTATCCCCTAATAGACCTTACTAATCAACTATCCATCCATCCATCCATCCATTTTCCAACCCGCTGAATCCGAACACAGGGTCACGGGGGTCTGCTGGAGCCAATCCCAGCCAACACAGGGCACAAGGCAGGAAACAATCCTGGGCAGGGTGCCAACCCACCGCAGGACTACTAATCAACTATCATTACAAAATCCAACGTGGTTTGTGCCCTTCAGAATGAAAACAGTTAGCATTTACCTTTTTAATAAAAGGCGAGCTTTTAAGCCTGAGAAATCACCCCGTAAATGCACACGTTTAATTGCACATGTGTTAATATGTATGCTTACACAGTATTAAAAGACACTCAAAAATTAACGTCATTTACCTTCGTTCCCGTGTTTGACTCGTGCTGTAAATGTCTTCCTTGTTTTTAGTTCACGTGATTACGTAGGAGGCGTGATGACGCAATACGTGACTCTGCCTCCTCCATTACAGTATATGGACAAAAAACAGGTTCCAGTTATGACCATTACACGTAGAATTTCGAAATGAAACCTGCCTAACTTTTGTAAGTAAGCTGTAAGGAATGAGCCTGACAAATTTCAGCCTTCTACCTACACGGGAAGTTGGAGAATTAGTGATGAGTCAGTCAGTGAGGGCTTTGCCTTTTATTAGTATAGATAAGATAAGTAAGCAATTTTATTTTTATCTACCACAAACATCCAACCCGCTATATCCTAACCACAGGGTCACGGGGGTCTGCTGGAGCCAATGCCAGCCAACACAGGGCACAAGGCAGGAACCAATCCCGGGCAGGGTGCCAACCCACCACATCTGCCACAAACAGCCTACATTTATTTTGTGGATTCAGCGGCTCTCTTTGTGATTTTTTTTGTTTATTTATTAATGACCTAAATGTCATTTGTTTCGCATCATCGTAGCTAACGTGTTTGTGTTACAATTTTTTTGTAAAAAAGAAATAGGAATTTTTTTTTAATACATTGCATAAATGAAAAACTAATTTAATTAACTCATCAAAATCGAAAGTAAAGTATAACAAATATAGCTTTGATATTTAACTTATAATATTTATTTCTATAGGTAAAATATTTAACATTTAATTGATTGTAAAAGACTTTCAATTGGAAGAGACTAATTGGATATTCGGTCTCGTATGTCTGTTATCATCCACTTGACTCTCTGAACGTTTGCACAATCATTGAAAATTGCTGGAATCAATTTGGTCACGGCGTGTTTGTCACATGGAGCACTTTATGTGGCGTTTTTAAGGGGACAAAGTCCTAAGAACCTTTATATATTGGCTAAAGATAGAAAAACTGAACAAGGCACTTCAGTAAACAATACAAGCACATTAGTGAGTCTTTATTGTTTGTTAATTTATTTTTATTTTTAAAGTTGTATTTTATTTTATATTATATTTTACTCTAACAATTAAAAAAAAAAAACAAGTTCTTTTCCTCCTGGGCAACGCCGGGTATTTCCGCTAGTATATAATATATGTGTATATGTGTGTATGTATATATATATATATATATATATATATATATATATATATTTGCAGTTGGAGATCCACAAAGGGAGAAAAAACGAATCACATATCATAAAATAGTTTTATTCCTGAGCTTTCAACCCCTATCAGGGGTCTTCATCAGAGGATAATGCTTAGACTTACAAGAATCAAAGGCAATATATAGCAACACATTCAGTATTGGGGGGGGGGGGATGGGGGGGTGGGTGGCGGTGACTAAGTCAGTATGATCAAGGGGGGGGGGGTGTATCGTTTAATTAATGTGCATATGTCCTTCTATATATATATGTATGTATGTGTGTGTGTATGTATATGTATGTATGTATATGTATATATATATATATATATATATATATATATATATATATATATATATATATATAATATATGTGTATATGTCTGTATGTATATATGTATATATATATGTGTATATATATATATATAATATATGTGTATATGTCTGTATGTATATATGTATATATATATGTATACATAGGACAAACGTCAAAAAAAATCTCAACACGTATACAGGAACATCGCAACGCCGTCAGAAGAAAGGACGCACTATCTTTGATATATGCACATACTAAATCGACAGGACACACATTCAACTGGGACAACGTGAAAGTAAAATTTAAGGCCAGTACAAAAACCGCCAGAGAGTTGGCCGAGTCTTGGCTATCAGATGAAAATGCCATCAACAGACACTTGGACATAAACCCAGCATATGCCAACTTAAGAAGGACATATGCACTTTAATTTAACGATACACCCCCCCCCCCCTTTGATCATACTGACTTAGCCACCTCCACCCACCCCCCACTGAATGTGTTGCTATATATTGCCTTTGATTCTTGTAAGTCTAAGCATCATCCTCTGATGAAGACCCCTGACAGGGGTTGAAAGCTCAGGAATAAAACTATTTTATGATACGTGATTCGTTTTTTCTCCCTTTGTGGATCTCCAACTGCAAAATATATATATATATATATATATATATATATATATATATATATATATATATACACTAGCAAAATACCCGCGCTTCACAGCGGAGAAGTAGTGTGTTAAAGAGGTTATGAAAAAGTATATAAATAATATAACATGTGTATGTATATATATATACATATATATATATGACAGCAACACTCATAACAATGACAACACAATTACATTGACAATCATGTTACATTATTTTAAAAATGTTTCCTTTACTTTTTCATAACCTCTTTAACACAGTACTTCTCCGCTGCGAAGCGCGGGTATTTTGCTAGTTGTATGATAATTTCTAAATATGATCCAACATACAACAAATGGAATTTTACGTTAGTATTTGACTGAGGTACTGAGCCGGTAAGTGGTCACGTGACAAAAGAACGAACAACTCGAAAGACTCGAGGAATGAACTAATCAATTCTCTTTCCGGCTCAGACGGCCTTGGTTAGGTAATTGGGCTGTCACGTGATGAACGAACGACTCAAACCCAAAAACTTGTCAGATAAGAGGCGAGGTGAGCGAATCATAGACTAAAGACCCAGGTAAACAATGAATTAATATTTTCTGTTTCTTATAGCATTATAGTTTTGTCTTGTTTGTAGTGTGATCAACATTTGTGTAAGCAGTAGATGTGTTAGGGAGGTAACAGGTAACATTTTAATTATATTTTGCTAAAATGAACGAAATGAACAAAATGACTCGAAAAAGGATTCGTTCATTTTGCTGAACGAGACTCAGAGGTCCGAGTTGGTAAAATGATCCGAACTTCCCATCACTGAGCATTGTCGAACACTTTCCTGATCTTCATCAATTTCTGAGTGCGGCGTCGGGCTGCAGAACTAGGACTGACCTCCAAAGAGAGAGTCCGCTTAAAGAACATTATCAGTAAAGTGAAACGTTCGTTGGAAGCGCAATCATGATGGCAGGTTTAATGCAATTCCCCATTTTTTTGGGTTAACTTAGTGTTGTTGACTGCTACCCTATTTTCTCGTACAATGCCTGCCTATTCACTGTGTTCTTTAAATGTAAATGGCTGCAGAGATTTAGTGAAAAGAACGCCGCTATTTGAGCACTTAGCGCAAAAAAAGATTACCGTGGCCTTCCTTCAAGAAACACACACTGACGCAGCTAATCAGTCTGACTGGCACAGAGAGTGGCAGGGGTGGCATATCTAAGTCATGGCTCCAGTGTCATTGCGGGTGTCGCGATTCTGTTTTCTACAAGTTTTATACCAGACAGGGCAGTTTGTTCGGAGTTAACACTAGAATTACCAGAGGCTACGAAAAAACTCGTAAATCCGTCCCACCTTAAATCGCATCTTAAATCCGTTTGCACCTCTCCACTAGAGTCCTTTGTCATCTAAATGTGCTGATAAACAAAAGCTACTAGCAGCCAGCTATTCCATCCCCCCACCGACTTAGAACGAATTTCTCCTAGCTCATGCCTTGCCTTGATTTGATTATCTGGGATTGAAGTGGAGTTTTAGAGTGGAAATAATATAGTGTTATTTGGAATAAACGCATTTCATGTGTGTTCCGTTCCGTTCAGTAGTCTGTGCAGACACATTTTTAAAACAGAAACGTTTTTCATATTCTAATAGTAAATGACAAAATGTAGGCATAAACTATATAACGTATGAAGCCTGAAGTCCATATATCAAAGAAACACTTTCACAAAAGGTACAAATAAGAGAACACGTGCGCTGTTATTCAAAAATATAACTGCACAAAAAAAAAAGCCGCGTTACCATGCCACATTGACACTCTTACTGCAACCGCTGTGGTGGTGTAATGGTATCAGCTCCTGACTGGGAATCAGAGGGTGGCGAGTTTGATCCCGCATGGCTCCACTTCAAGAAGTGAACTGCTCTTATTCTTACAATTTTAGAATAACAACATAAATTTGATTTCAGTCTGTAACAGCCGGTGTAACTTATGATACTGGTAAAGGTTAGCTTTTTTTTTTTTTTTTTTAATTCACTTTTCATTCTCGCAGTCGCATTCAGAATCAATCCATACAACCCCATCTGACATAAAGACGCGCTATAGGTCTGCAGTGTACCACGATGCATACTACCGCCCCCCCCCCCCCAAAGGGTTCTGACACACAAACGCTGGCGAAGCTGCCTTCTTCATATCTCACCGTCACTTGAAATCAGCAGTTGTTAGCATTGCACCACGCAAGCTGTCGTATCAACCACCAACTGTAACTTGCTTTCTTTATTCTTCGGTTATAGTCTTGAATAAAAATGCACTTTTATTTATGTGAAAACAGCTGTGTCAGAAGCTGATACCATTACACCACCGCAGCAGTTGCAGTAAGAGTGTCAATGTGGCATGCTAACACGGCTTTTTTTTTTGTGCAGTTATATTTTTGAATAACAGCGCACGTGTTCTCTTCTTTGTACCTTTTGTGAAAGTGTTTCTTTGATATATGGACTTCAGGCTTCATACGTTATATAGTTTATGCCTACATTTGGTCATTTACTATTAGAATATGAAAAACGTTTCTGTTTTAAAAATGTGTTTGCACAGACTACTGAACGGAACGGAACACACATGAAATGCGTTTATTCCAAATAACACTATATTATTTCCACTCTAAAACTCCACTTCAATCCCAGATAATCAAATCAAGGCAAGCCATGAGCTAGGAGAAATTCGTTCTAAGTCGGTGGAGGGATGGAATAGCTGGCTGCTAGTAGCTTTTGTTTATCAGCACATTTAGATGACAAAGGACTCTAGTGGAGAGGTGCAAATGGATTTAAGGTGGGACGGATTTACGAGTTTTTTCATAGGCTCTGATAATTCTAGTGTTAATCCAGGGGAGGCTGCTGAAGGTTGAAGCACATCTCGGGGAGAAGAAGTGGGTGTTTGTCAATGTGTGCGCCCCAAACTCAGGGACTGAGAGAACGTCATTGTTGTCATCGTGTATATTCCTCCTCGGGCGGACGTGGAGATAGCGAGTGACATCATCCATTCTGCTGTTGCTAAGTTACAAACGCAGCACCCCGAGGCACTTGTGCTAATCGCTGGAGACTTTAACCATGTGACACTGGACAAAACATTACCTGCATTCTCCCAGTATGTGGACTGCAACACCCGGGGAAATAAGACTATTGATTTACTGTATGCAAACGTTAAAGACGCATACAGTGCCACCCCGCTGCCTGCGCTTGGGAAAGGAGATCATAACCTGGTTCTACTTCAGCCTCACTACAAACCAAAAGTGAGAGTCCTACCTGCAACCACACGATCATTCAGGAAGTGGACCCCGGAGGCTGAGAATGCTCTGAGACAATGTTTTGGAACTACAGACTGGGATATCCTGCAGGGATCACATAGTGAGAACATTGAGGAGGTTGTTGACTGCACTACTGACTACATCAACTTCTGTATGGACACTTTAGTTCCAGTAAGAACTGTACGCTGCTATGCTAACAACAAGCCATGGATTACAAGTGACATCAAGGGCCTTTAAAGACGGTGATCAGCATGAGCTCAAGCGCGTGCAGAAGGAACTCCGAGTCCAGCTCAGGGCGGCGAAGGAGCAGTACAGGAGAAAGCTGGAGCAGAAGTTGCAGAACAACAGCATGAAGGAAGTGTGGGATGGGATGAAGATCATCACTGCCTGCAGCTCGAAGCGGGGTGCCACCATCGAGAGAGACGTGAAGAGAGCAAACCAAATGAACATCTTCTTTAACAGGTTTGACCACCCTAACCCACTCTCACCTTGGAGTACTGCACTCTCTACACATCCTTCTGCTGATACCAACATAGGAGAGACATCCCCACCCACAATTACAGCAGCGCAAGTGAGCAGAGAGCTGAGGAAACTTCGTGCCAGCAAAGCAGCAGGTCCAGATGGAGTATCGCCACGACTGCTGAAGGTCTGTGCATCAGAGCTAGGGGGTCCTCTACAGCGCATCTTCAACCTGAGCCTGGAACAGGGGAAAGTCCCGAGGCTTTGGAAAACATCTTGCATCACCCCAGTCCCAAAGGTATCACGTCCTGGTGAGCTGAATGACTTCCGGCCTGTCGCTCTAATATCACATGTGACGAAGACCATGGAGCGGCTGCTGCTTCACCACCTAAGGCCATAGGTCCACCACGCCCTCGACCCTCTGCAGTTCGCATACCAGGAGAAGGTGGGAGCGGAAGATGCCATCATCTATATGCTACATCGATTCCTCTCCCACTTGGACAGAGGCAGTGGCGCTGTAAGAATTATGTTTCTAGACTTCTCTAGCGCCTTCAACACCATCCAACCTCTGCTCCTTAGGGACAAGCTGACAGAGATGGGAGTAGATTCATACCTGGTGGCATGGATCGTGGACTATCTTACAAACAGACCTCAGTATGTGTGTCTCGGGAATTGCAGATCTGACATTGTGGTCAGCAACACAGGAGTGCCGCAGGGGACTGTACTTTCTCCGGTCCTATTCAGCCTATATACATCGGACTTCCAATATAACTCGGAGTCCTGCCACGTGCAAAAGTTTGCTGACGACACTGCTATCGTGGGCTGCATCAGGAGTGGGCAGGAGGAGGAGTATAGGAACCTAATCAAGGACTTTGTTAAATGGTGCGACTTAAACCACCTACAACTGAACACCAGCAAAACCAAGGAACTGGTGGTGGATTTTAGGAGACCCAGGCCCCTCATGGACCCCGTGATCATCAGAGGTGACTGTGTGCAGAGGGTGCAGAACTATAAATACCTGGGAGTGCAGCTGGACGATAAATTGGACTGGACTGCCAATACTGATTCTCTGTGCAAGAAAGGACAGAGCCGCCTGTACTTCCTTAGAAGACTGGCATCCTTCAACATCTGCAGTAAGATGCTGCAGATGTTCTATCAGATGGTTGTGGCGAGTGCCCTCTTCTACGCAGTGGTGTGCTGGGGAGGAAGCATTAAGAAGAAGGATGCCTCACGCCCGGACAAACTGATGAGGAAGGCAGGCTCTATTGTTGGCATAGAGCTGGACAGTTTGACATCCGTAGCAGAGCAACAGGCACTCAGCAGGCTCCTGTCAATTATGGAGAATCCACTACATCCATTAAACAGTGTCATCTCCAGACAGAGGAGCAGTTTCAGCGACAGACTGCTGTCACTGTCCTGCTCCACTGACAGACTGAGAAGATCATTCCTCCCCCAAACTATGCGACTCTTCAATTCCACCAGAGGGGGTAAACGTTAACATTATTCAAGTTATTGTCTGTTTTTTACCTGCATTTTTTATTACTCTTTAATTTAATATTTTTGCTGCTGGAATATGTGAATTTCCCCCTGGGATTAATAAAGTATCTATCTATCTATCTATCTATCTATCTATCTATCTATCTATCTATCTATCTATCTATCTATCTATCTATCTATCTATCTATCTATCTATCTATCTATCTATCTATCTATCTATCTATCTATCTATCTATCTATCTATCTATCTAACTCACTGCTTCTCTGTTTTAAATGACATGCTGGGGACATGCGACGATGACGAGCTGGTGTTGTTGGGGGGTGACTTTAATTGCACAGAGAATGCGCAGCTGGACAGGAATGGACTAGAACCGCACCCGGGGTCCGTCCAAGCACTGTTGTCTGTGGTCACCAACAATGATCTCATTGATATTTGGAGAGCAATTCATCCGGGGGTCCGGCAGTATACGTGGGTGAAGGGCTCAGCTGGGCTCTTTTCTATGGTAGACTTGACAGATTCTACATCCACAAACATCACCGTAATCTCATTGCTAACTACTCCATTCTCCCAACTGGCTTATCTCATCACTCTCTTGTTTCCCTTCAAATCTCTTTTCTCTCTGCACTTTCTGTCAAGTCCTACTGGCACTTTAATAACAACCTTTTGAAAGACTCCCACTTCATCAAGTGTTTCAAATATTTCTGGAATCAATGGTGGTGCAAAAAGAAGAACTTCTCTTCACTGAGGCAATGGTGGGATTGTTCTAAAACCGAGATACGCGTATTGTGTCAACACTACACTGAGCAGACCACCAGGGAGGTGAATGCGCCCATTTCTGAGCTGGAGAAGGAAATCGAAGAACTTCATTCAGTTTTATGTACAAACTTTGACAGCAGCACTTTTGAATCCCTTAGAACAAAAAAACAGTTGTTGATGGACCTAATGGACAGGAGAGTCAACGGCGCACTCGTCCACTCGAGAATGCAGTCGCTCACCCAGATGGACGCTCCCATGCAATTTTTCTTTAGATTGGAGAAAACATTTGACCAAAATAAAACCATTAACGTTTTAAAGAATGCCAAAGGTCAAGACCTGCTGGCGCCTGAAGCCCTTCGAGCCTGGGCACACCAGTTTTACCAACGACTGTTTTCTGCAGACATTGCAAACGTATCTTTGGAGTCGTCCGTTTTTCTCCAGGAGTTGCCTCAAGTTCCGGACGGAGATTAGGACATTTTAGAAACTTTGATCACTTTGGATGACTTGACCACAGCTTTAAGTGGGCTGAACATTGGGAAATCCCCAGGAATCGACAGGTTGCCTGTTGAGTTTTTTAAAACCTTTTGGTCCCACCTTGGCACTGATCTGGCAGAGGTTTTTGGTGAAAGTCTACGAGTGGGTGAACTGCCCCTCTCCTGTCGCAGGGCGGTAGTCACATTACTCTCAAAGAAAGGAGACCTCACGGACCTTAAGAACTGGCAGCCAGTGAGCCTGCTATGTGCTGATTACAAAATCTTCTCCAAGTTCCTGTCTAACCTGTTCAGAAGAGTCATGGCGAGTATCGTGAACCCGGAGCAGCCATACTGTGTCCCCAACAGGTGCATCCTTGACAACATCTTCTTAGTTGTGATTGATGCTGCCACACTCTTTAGGTTTGACGCTGGTCTTTTATCGCTGGATCAGGAGAAGGCATTTGACAGAGTGAACCACAATTGTCTTTTACAGTGCTGAAGGCCTTTGGCTTTGGACCTTTGTAGAAGAAGAATGTTCTCCTCAGCACCATGTATTTTTGTGTGTTTAGTAAATTAGAATTTTTATAATAACTATTTTGTAACTTGCCAGTGAGAGACGCTTTGGCTTATGAACTAACAAAAATATGTTATTCCAGGGTTTAGGAGAAATAGTGTCCACATGAATAAAATGTAAGCTGTTTCTTGTTTTCCCTTTCTCAGAGTGAATGTTTCAGGGACAAGGTCACAAGGCTGCAGAAAATACATGTAGTTTATGCAAAGGCGTCTCTCCTGTGCTCAGCTTCCAAAACACAGATAATGCTTAACTCAACAGACATATTGTTTAACTTTACTGTTTTGATAAGGATGTTCTTTCTGTCTTATTAATCATGAGATGCTGAAGTATAAAAAAACCCTCCTGGCTTTTGATCAGGGTTCAATTGAGCTTTGCGGCAATAAGTTATACTCTTTTGAATCTCTACTTACTGCGACTCCAAATTAATAAACAGGAGAACTTAGAAACTATTATCTGTCTGCTTTTCAGAGTGCCTTTTTCGTCCACACCTTCGTTCATTCGGCACATTGGACTCTTATATCACAACGTGTTTAGTGTCGTGAAACTGAATGGAACGTTAACAGCCCCCTTCAAGGTAACCAGAGGGATACGTCAGGGCTGCTCTCTGTCCGGTATGCTCTTCTCACTCTCCATCGAGCCACTACTGCAGCAGCTTTGCATCCACCTTCAAGGTCTGAACATCCCTCAGTGCCCAAATTTGCAACTTAAGGTGGCTGCATATGCGGATGACTTGACCGTGTTCATCTGTCATCCTGGAGACATCAGGGCACTGAAACGTTGCCTGAATGAATTTGAGAAACAGTCATCTGCAAAAATTAACTGGGACAAAAGTAATGCATTTTTAATTGGCAAATGGAGGGATGGAGACCCACCGGACCTGCCTGGTGGCCTTAAGTGGAACAGATGACTTTTCAGATACTTGGGGGTGTTTTTAGGACAGGGAGGCATAGCTGAAGAAAACTGGGCAGAATGGGTGGAAAAAGTTCAAGCCAGACTGAAGAAATGGAAATACAATCAAAAAGAGATCTCCTGTCGAGGCAGTGTCCTAATTATTAATAATTTGATAGCCTCCATGTTCTGGCATAAGTTACAATGTATTGAACCCCCTATTATCTGTCATCAGAACCAGGACATTATTTTAGATTTTTTCTGGGATGGCCTACATTGGGTGAAGCGAAGTGTCCTGTATCTGCCTGTAGAGGAGGGCGGTCAGAGACTCATTGACTTGTCGAGCAGGATGGAGGCCTTTAGGTTGCAGGTGTTACATCGGCTCTTATACAGCCCTGAGCACCGGCCGTGGAGACAGTTGGCCTTTGCCTTATTTCGTGGAGTAAAGGGCTTAGATTTTGCTGAACATTCTTTTTTATTACACTCTGCCAACTTTGTTAGGTCTGACCTGCTGGAATTTTATCAATCCGCACTTTAGGTCTGGCACAGAAAACTCACGAGGACCAGGCTAAATCTACAGAGTATTTTTTGTTTCATGGAAGAACCTTTAGTATGGAATCCTCTTTTAGAATCTATCTCTATATAAAATCTTCATTTGGATCTTGATCTTTGTTTGTCCGCAAATGAATTAGAAGAAGAAGCACTAGATGGCAGTAGAGAGACAGCTAAAACATAGGCATTGCATTAAGAATCTCCTCCAGGCTTATACTACTGAAGACTGTAGTACTCCAGTCACACCTCAAAACACAGACATTCAAACTAAACAAATTGTTGTGCTTTAAATTAACTAATCTTTATATATAATCTTCATTTGGATCTTGATCTTTGTTTGTCCGCGAATTCATGTTCATGTATATCCTTCAATAAGGGCGCGCACAAAAAGGCGAGCTTCAAAAGGGCGACCTCAATTGGGCAGATCGAATAAAGGCAAACGCAACAAAATTATTACAGAAAATTTATTAGCCAAAGGCAATGATTGAAAGTATAAAAAGGCGAAATCAAGAATATCAAAACATCCAATTAATTAATGCATGAACTTCTAAGCGAGACGAACATTTTCCAATCCTATATTCAGTGCATTTCCAGATGTGTTTCCCGTTGATGGTTTTCTCCTTTCTGAATGTGTAGCCTTTGACTACGAGTAGATATACACCTTTGTTGCTCTTCACATATTCCAGAGCCATTTGAACTAAATTATCTAAATTATCTTGAATGCCTTTATTCGCCACGTTCAATTGAGGTCGCCCTTTTGAAGCTCGCCTTTTTCTGTGGGCCCTTATTGAATAGAACATATAAGTCGGACACACTTCTGTGATTTTCCATCAGTCGGCGTTTGGAGTTCAAGAAAGAAGCATGGGTTCTTCCTTACTCTTTGGATTGCCACAAAGCAACCTGTGAGACTGGACAACGTGAAGACGCTGCTCATGATTAACCATCCATAAGTCGTGGGAAGAGAACCAGAAATGCTCCTCCACTACCACATAATTACTATTAGGACAGTGATTCTGAGTAGGCCGTTCCTATCAAATCAATGTCCAAGGGTTTTGTTTTGTAATTTTGTTTCCCTTATAAAAAATCATTATGCTGTGCGATAAAGGGCCCAGTTCACGACTGGCAGCCGCGTTTAAACAGGGAGCCCTTCACAGACAACTTTAACACACGCAATGTAGTTGGGTGCACATGGCTAGTATATATAATTCACTAAGCCACCAACAAGTAAGACACCCATGGCGCACGCAGGACGGAGCCACGCCCACCAACTCTAAGACCATAAGGTACGACAACAACTCACAGAGTCATGCCCACCAACTTGGACGCGACGACTCACGCCGTCATTTATGTTCGTCTGTGCTACAGTCCACATGCACCTCTGAGCCACGTTGACTTTTCAGTTACAACGCACGACTGCGTGCACCATCGCAAACTGTTTTACACGCTACATACAGCGATTCGCATCCGCGACAAACATGCGTCTTCTTAGATGGTCCTGCAGGAACACGGAAAACGTTTCCCCGCCCACCAACACTCCTTATTCCTCAGCCCACGTCCACCCTCGCTCTCCAGGCATTAACACTGCCTGCTCATGTGCCCGGACACAACAACTCACCGACCACCCAGTAATTCGCTTTCGTCTGTGCTACAGTCCACATGCACCTCTGAGCCACGTTGACTTTTCATTATTCTTTTCAGTTATGACACACGACCGCGTCCACCATCGAAAACCATGGGAAAGGAACAATGAAGCCCCGCCCACAAACTCTAACCCTCCTCCTATGTGATAGGGAACGCACCTCAGAGCACCGCCCACCAACTCGAAACGTCCTCCCATGTCCACCCTCGCTCTCGAGGCACGGCTTACTCATGTGCCCGCCAACTCCAACAGCTCACCAAACACATTCTCACTCGCTTTGCTCTGTGCTGTGGTCCAAATCCAGCTGTGAGCCACGTTGACTGTTCATTTGCCCTCCATGGCCACCGCTTCAAATGTATTACATGGAAACAACACTTCTTTCAATGTCATAGAAATTCCTGCATCAAGTAACTGTTTGTTTCTATCAGTCGGGTTTTTCTGGAAAAATGTCATTGACTAGACTGTTGCTCTCAAACTTCGCAACATGGCTGTTGGCTTTGTTTGCCAACATTGGGATAACTTCGGCGACGTGGTGTCCGTTGTTGTTAGTCACAGAGGCATTGTTATACAGTCTGCTCAAAAATACGCTGACTACATGAATACGTCCGGAGTCTATGGTGGCGAGACAGAAATTGTGGCAATGTCCCAAATCCTTCCAGCTACTATCACCATTTACTTCCAAGAACGTCCTCCTGCCTCTCTTCGAGTTTACGATCCAGCCCAAAGTCTCTCCATATCCCGACTCTTTAGCGGTCCTTTAGATCATGGGCATTACGAGGTTCTCATGCCTCTCAAATACACACGTGATAACCTTCTGGTGACATCTTTTGACGTTGTCGGTATGTGCACACAGGGTGCACACCCACTTGCTCGCCACACTAATGTGACGTCACCTGCCCACTCTCCTCTTCCTGAAAAACATTTCAAGACACACTCCCCTGAACACACGCATTCCACACAGGACTTTCAATGCACCTTTTGTTCCAAAAGCTTCCGAGTGCAGAGATATCTGAACGCACATTTAAAAAACACAACACTGACCGAATGATGCAATATGAACATTGCCAGCAATGCTTCAAAACAACTTGCGCTCTCAAGAAACACTTACGAACTCATTCCACTCTCACCTTCAATTGCACATTTTGTAACGAGGACTTCACAGGTGAGATGGATCTCCACAACCATATGCAGATCCATTCAACACAAACATTTGTATGCAAAATTTGCGACAAACACTTTCACGCACGCAGATACCTTACTAACCATCTCAAAACACATTCCCTGATGAATTCTTTTCAGTGTCAACACTGCTCCAAAACCTTCACGCACCAGAAATCTCTCAAAGCACATTTAAACACACTCCACTGAACAAACGCATTCCAAACAGATCTTTCAATGCACGATTTGTTCAAAAACGTTCCGAGTGCAGAGATATCTCAACATGCATTTAAAAACACACTCCACTGAACGAATTATGCAATGTGAACATTGGCAGCAATGCTTCGAAACAACTCATTCCAATTCCCTTCAGTGTCAATATAGCACTAAATCGTTCATGCACAAACATTGCATTCAGTTTTCTGCAGCTTTTCAAAAAGATACCGCCATTCACATCCAAGAACATAACATTGGCCTACCTACCGCACTATGTGCTTCTTGCAATGCTCTTCATTGGCCAGCAGAGGTCAACACATCCGGACATTACACTAAGTGTTGTCATGCCGGCAAGGTGTCTTTGCCACCGCTATCCAAACCTCATCTTTTTTTAGAAGACCTCTTGACTGGCAAGAACCCGCTGTCCCGAAATTACTGTGATCATATCAGGGAATACAACTCTGCTTTAGCTTTCGCGTCAATGGGCGCACATATCGCTCAACTATCTGGACAAGGACCGTATGCTTTCAGAATCCACGGTCAAATTTATCACCAGGTCTCTCCTTTATATACCAATCCTGACACGTCACCACAATACGGTCAGCTATATATCTTCGATTCTGCTGAGGCTACCAGTCAACGTTTACAAAAGGAATGTAATAGGGCTTGCAGTGACATTTTGTTGCTTCAGCTAGACAACATGATACGACAGGTTAATCCCTTCACAAATCTTACATGCAAATGCATGACATTATCACTCACGGTAACCCTGTTACTGCTGTACGAATGGTGTTCATGGAAAATCCAGGTCTGGATATGAGAAGATATAACACCCCGTCCTGTCAAACTGATGTTGCTGCTATCTTTGTAGGTGAAGATGAGGAACCTCCTGCACAACGCGACATTTGCATATATCTAAGGGGAGATGCTTGCAAGCGTATCTCTGTTCCCAATATGAACTGTGACCCCATGGTTTATCCACTGCTATTCCCTTATGGAGATCCAGGCTGGCATATACAATTGACCCATGTTGAGGAAAAGCAAACCGCGAAAAGAATGCGAGTCACACAGCTCCAATTTTATGCTTTCAGGCTTGCCATGAGATCTTCATTTAGTGTCTTGCATTCCAGTGGCAAACTCTTCCAGCAATACATCGTCGACGCATATGTCAGAACAGAAGGCGCGCGTTTACATTACCTTCGGTCACATCAACAAGATTTTTGTGTAGAGCAATACAGGGGACTTATGGATGCTGTCACTGCGAAAGCACATCACCATGACCTCCGCCCTGGACAATTGATCATTCTTCCCTCTACCTTTCAAGGCAGTCCAAGGTACATGCAACAGAACTACCAAGACGCGATGGCAATTTTCCGCAAATGTGGGAAGCCTGACTTATTCTTAACCTTCACCTGCAATCCTGCTTGGCTGAAAATCTGCAACGCCATTTCCCATCATGAGCAAATAGAACACAGACCTGACATCGTTGCGCGTGTCTTTCATATCAAACTGCGACATTTTCTAACAGATATTCTGGAAAAGAATAGTTTCAGCAATGTTCTCGCTTACATCTTCGTCATTGAATTCCAAAAACGAGGATTGCCTCATTGCCATATGTTACTTACACTTGACTCACAATCCAAAATAAGAACCAAGGATGATATAGACAAATATGTCTGCGCTGAGCTTCCAAATCCTGAAATACACCCTCAACTTTTCCAAATTGTCACCAAATGCATGGTGCATGGTCCGTGTGGCACGCTCAACGCCAAATCACCTTGCATGAAAGACGGCACATGTACCAAAAATTTCCCGAAAGACTTCAACGCGGAGACTCAAGAAAACACACAAGGATACCCCATATACTGCCGAAGACAGGGGAGAATTGCCATTGTTGGCAAAGACGAAATCGACAACCGTTGGATAGTTCCTTACAATCCGTGGCTTTCTCAGAAATTCAATGCTCATATTAACGTTGAAGTTTGCGTGTCCATTCAATGTATCAAGTATCTTTATAAGTATGTATACAAAGGACACGACGCTGCATCAATTGCACTTCACACGGAGCCAGCCGATATTTTTCAACATGACGAAATACAGACTTTCCTTGACGGTAGGTATGTTAGTGCTCCTGAGGCTATGTGGCGTTTGAACGAGTACAGCCTATCAGAAAAATCTCGCGTCATTACCCGACTACCAGTTCATTTGCCGGAACAACAAATCATCTTCTTTCATGAGGGTCACGAGGAACAAGTGCTACAAAGACAAGCCCACAAAAACACTATGCTGTTAGCATGGTTTGAACTCAACAAAACAGATCCTGAAGCTGTAGAGTTACATTACATTGATGTTCCACAACATTACACATTTCAAAAATCATTGGGAAAATGGAAAAAGAGAATCAGAGGAGGCACAAAAGTGATCTGTAGAATGCCTGTTGTTGCCATTAACGACACCAAATGTTATTACCTCAGACTTCTCCTTACCCGTTCTGTGGGTGTCACAAGTTTTCACCATCTACGAACAGTCAATGGTGTCGAATGTGACACTTTCAAAGAAGCTTGCCAAGAATTAGGTCTTCTTAAGATATGGCATGATACTCTTTCAGAGGCATCCCAGATACGAATGCCACGATTCTTGCGAGAAATGTTCGTTTTCATCGGTGTCTTCGGTGAACCACACAACGTTCCACACCTTTGGGACACGCATAAACTCTTTCTCACAAAATATTCCACAACCACCGCTTGCATTTATGCTCTCACTGACATTAATGACATGCTGCAACCACATGGCTTCAACCTGCACAAAGTACACCTACCCCCCACCATTCATCTCCCACCTTCGACGCTCAGGCTGAGCACTCACACGCTATAGAACACTACAACAAACTCAACACAGAACAGAAACACGCTGTTGATACTGTTTTACACGCTGCATATAGCAATTCCCATTCCCGATGCTTTTTCTTAGATGGTCCTGCAGGAACAGGGAAAACCTTGGTGTACAAAACCCTGATTCATACCATCAGAGCTAGGGGAGACATTCCTACAACCGTAGCATCTATAGGAATAGCTGCAACATTATTACCGGGTGGACGAACTGCCCATTCTGTTTTTAAAATACCGTTGAAGCTCAATACTACTTCCACATGTAACATCAAACCTTCCTCACCACATGCTCAACATCTTCTACAATCCAAAGTTATTATATGGGACGAGGCGCCAATGACACACGCATACGCATTCCAGGCAGTTGACAGGTTATTACATGATCATACGGGTGACACGCAGCCTTTTGGAGGCAAAACAATACTATTGGGTGGAGATTTCTGACAAATTCTCCCCGTCATTATGCGTGGCTCCCGCGCGCTTACTGTCGCCAGTTGCATTAACAAGCACCCTTTGTGGCGTCTGTGGACGAAAGGTCGAGACAACAGCAGGCAGACACCAATTCAAATAAGCAGAGTTCTTTTATTCTTTACCATTCTTGATGAGCAGAGGGTCCTTGCCTTTACAGAGATTAAGTGCAAAAGCCCCTTCATAGGGGGGTGAGTTGCATTTTTATAACAGAGATCTTCAAAGAAACAGTTTAGAAAAAAAATAAGCTCAGTTTCATCCAAAGGTCACAGAACATTCTTACACAATTTGTTGATTACAACAGAAAGCAGAAATTCTAATCTTTTCTTATATTTTTAATTAAGCTTATCAGAAAACTTGTCATACGTTTGGCATCTTAATTGGACGATAACCAGACACTGCTAAGAGAAGCCGGGAAGTAGCCAAAAACTGCATTCCACGCTGGCAGCCCTACTCTATGTAAGCACGCTTATTTATCTGTTATAATAATACCTAGCCACACAAAGAACATGCAGACTTTCATACAGAAGGTAGCAATAGATTTTAAATTCCATTCCACGCATCACATGCATGTTCTTACACTGACAACAAATATGAGAGCTCTTCCTGAAGAACAACATTTTGCATAATGGCTCCTTGATGTTGGAGACGGGATAAATGGAACACCTGTGACATTGCCTTCATATTGTTTTCCTTTAATTTCTGATCCCGTTCAACAACTGTATGGCGACATCGACTTCTCAACTGTCACTCTGGAACAGCTATATTAAGCGTCACCAAGGAAGACTCGCTACACCTTAATGAACAAGTGCTAAAACTTATCTCTAACAACGAGGTGACTTTCATGAGCGTGGACTCCATAGTCACAGATGATCCTGCAGATCAACTTTCATTCCCCCGAGGAATTTCTTAATAGTCTTACTCCTACTGGCATGCCTCCACATAAACTCAAAATTAAAATTGGATCCATCATCATGCTTCTCAGAAACCTCCTGCCTGCAAAAGGTCTTTGTAATGGCACTAGACTGTCTGTTAGCGCCATTCACCGCAATGTACTGGAGTGTAAAACTATCACAGCTGTTCCCTCACAAACTGTCCTTATTCCCCGGATATGCCTGACCCCGTCAGATTCAAATTTGCCTTTTACTTTTACCCGAAGACAATTTCCTGTTCGATTGGCATTTGCGATGACAATTAATAAGGCACAGGGACAAACTTTCAAAAAGATATGCCTGTATCTGCCAAAACCAGTCTTCACTCACAGACAATTGTATTTTGCTCTCTCCAGAGTTCCATCTTTTCATTCACTTTCTGTTGTATCCTCAGACCAACCCCTTTTAGACAACTGTGTCTTTCCAGAAGTGTTTAGCATTCAATAAATAATTATGCGTGAGATTGAGCATTAACAGGTCTGTGATGTCCCGTACTGCACGCGTGCTACACTGAATGGATCAACGTGTTTCTACCTGGTGCAGAGTGGTGTGGGTGAGCCGTTGAACGCCATTCGTGCTGGAAACTGGGGCTTGCATTTGTTCCCCACGAACGAGGAATTCCCAGTAAGTGCGGGTCATACGCTCGCACTGATTACGTCTCTGCCCTTTGAACACACCCCCCCCCCCCCCTCGCTACTACCATGGTCGGGTGACTTGGTGGATTATATATAGAAAAGCAGCCAGAACCGCAAAGAACAATGAAAAGTCTACATGACTCACAGGTGCATGTGGACTGTGCAAAGACGAAAACGACTCGGGTGACGAGTTGGGGGTGGGCACATGAGCAGGCAGTGCGTACTGAACGAGAAATCAGCAGACTAGCATGACGGAGGGGGCGGAATGGGCGTCCTTCCCCTCTCCTCCCGTTCCGCCCTCCGCACCTGAGTGCCGTCCACCCCCGTCCCTCACTCTGGGAGGAGAAGGCGCGACGGCGGTCCTTCAGTTTTCAGTCATGGACAGTTGTATGTTGGTTCGTACCGTGCATTGTTACAATGTTACTTTTCTTGGTGGTTTATTAAATTACGGATTTTTCAAATGTTCATTTTTTCCCTGTGCTTAAAAATCACTAAAAAAGCAGCCTGATTATGCGGCGTATGGTACGCCGCGGGTTGGCTAGTACAGTATATAGCATTGTACTAAACCAGATAAATAAATAAAGAAGAGAAAGTACAGTAAATTCAGAGAAAAGCCTAACAGATAACATCATTGATGGTCTCACACACACACACAGGTTACATGAGCATCTTGACAGAGAGGTAAACTGAGAGAAGGGTAATAACGTCAAGCAGAGCTAAAAGCCAAACTGAACAGATGAGTTTGGAGTTGGAGTCAGCTGATCTCATTAATGTCAGCAGGTCATTCCAGAGTCTGGGCGCTATACAGCTGAAGGCCCTGCTGTCACCCATGGAGTGTAGATTAGTGAGGGGCACAACAAGATTACCAGAATCAGAGGACCTTAGTGGGCGGACAGGCACATAGTGATGGAGAAGGTCACTGATGTAGTTTGGCGCGAGGTTATTTAACGCTTTGTAGGTTATTAGTAGGATTTGATATTCGATTCTGTAAGACATGGAGAGCCAGTGAAGGCGGAGCAGGATGGTGTGAAGTGCTCGCTGCTGCTGGTTCGTGTCAGGACTCTTGCAGCTGACTTTTAAATTAGCTGCAGCTGTGATAGAAGATTAGAAGGGGCACCTGCCAGCAGAGAGTTACAATAATCGATGTGGGATGTGATAAAAGCAGGGACGAGTTTCTCGGCATTAGGAAAGGAGAGGAAGGAGCAAACACGGGATATGTGATGGAGGTGAAAGTAAGAAAGTTTCTTAATGTGATTTATGTGGGTGGAATAAGAAAGGGAGGAATCAAAAATGACACCAAGACTCTTTACAGTAGAGGCAGGTCTGATGAGATCACCACCATGATGGACTGGGAAGGAGCTCATTTTAGCCTAATTAATCTATGCTGCTCTTCTATCTCTACAATTTCCAAATCCCTCAGTACCTCCTTAGTAGTCCCTGATACCACTCTGAGGTTATCCACTTGCTCACTTGTAAAACCTCAGAATAATGTAAGTTTAGAGCCTCCACTATTTCACTGTCTGTATCTTTTTATTCCCCTTTACTATTTCTGATGCACTTGATCTCCTTCCTGACTGCTCTTTTACTACTAAAATACTGAAAGAATCTCTTAGGGTCGTCTGTCACCTTATGTGCTTTATTCCTCTCCAACTGTCTTTTAGCCTCCCTGATATCCTTCTTAATGGTTGCTGCCATATTGCTCTACAATTTGGATTAGAGTTTTTTGTTTAATATGTCTTATTAGTTAGTTTAATTTTCTTTTGCAGCTTCTCCTCTACCTACTTACTTACCAACTGTGGAGTTTTTTGTAAATTTCCTACTAATTCTAAAGTCTGGGATGTACTGTCCTGTCCTGCACTGTATGTAAAACATTTTTAAACCTGTTCCACTGATCCTCGACTGCCTCCACACTTAAAATCTTGCTGCATCTATTTAAAATTTGCCTTACCAAAGTTATACTTAACAATTTTAGTCTTTGCATCCGCACTCTTCCAAAACACTCAGAATTCTGGTCACATGACCCTATTGGTTCAAAAACCTCCACACTCTGAATTCAATCCTGGTTATTACAAAATACTAAATCATACTCTTTTAAAAAATCAGTCACTGATTACGTCTGTGAAATCCTGATCATGTGCAATGATATTTGCAAAGTTATCACAGTTGATATTCAGGTAGCTAAAGTCCCCTGTGACTATAATATCCCCCTGTACACCTGCCTTTTTAATATCATTAAAAAGAAGTGCATTGCAATTACTGTCTGCTTTGGGTGGTCTATAACACACTCCTAAAATAAGGTCTCTTTCTTTAATGCTTCCCAGATGAATCCAGATGTCCTCACTAAGTGGAGCTCATCGTCCAATTGAAGAAGATTGTATTTAAACTGTTTGACATAAATGGCAGCCTCGCTCCTCCTTTTCTGTTCTCTCTGTCCTTCCTAAAAAACATGCATCCTTCCATCGTCATCTTTGTTTCTGTTATTGTCATAATATCCTAATTGTGCTTGGCTACACTGCTACTTACCATTCCAACTCAATTGTGTCTTTTTTTTTTGACACTTGTACAATTAAGTCAAACTGTTTTTAACATGATAGTTATTTCATTTAGAACTTACATTACTATGCATATTTGTTTTTATACTATTTTTTGTACAGTCATTTGAAGGCCTTTCCTAAACTTCCCACCCCACCATCCCTTAGTTTAAGCAATTTTTGACTAACCTACTCATAACACCTCCTCAACACATTGGTACCACCCAGGGTTCCTGATGTAACCTGTTGCACTGGAGTAGGTTCCACTTGTTCCAAAAGGAATCCCAATACATCATAAAACTATACCCTCCTACCCTACACCAAGATTTGAGCCACAGGCCTTAGGCCTTCCAACCTCCTCAGTCTTACCTGGACTGGCGCGTAGCATAGGCAGAACTTTGGAGAAGACCACCTTGTCAGTTCTGCTGCCCAGCCTGCCACCAAACTCGTTGAATTCAGATAGCAGAACTGACAGACTACCCTTATGTATATTTTTTGTTCCACCTTGGACGATGACAACTAGATCCAACTCCACTCTGGCCACCCTTCCAGGGAGGTCACCCACCTGTACACCTGGAAGGCAACACATTGTGTGAGACTCTCTGTCTCTGGAGCAAACCTGGGCTTCAGTACCCCTAATGATTGAGTCCCCAACTCTCACTACCTCTCTCTTTCTGGGAACTGTTTTTTGAGGGGGCCTGTTAGGGTTCCTCATGCCTGCTTACAACCTCAGAATCATCAGAGACACCATCCAGCTCCACAAGGACCTGAAAAAAGTTTGACACCACCAATTCTGGTGTTGATGACCCCAGGCAGTGTACACCCTTTACCTTGCTCCTTGTGACTCGTTCCGCACCACCTTAGGGGTGCACACTATCTCTCTAAAGGACACCTGGGCCAGATCCGCCAATTCTGTACTACAACGCAGGCAGGCCAGCCAACTCCTGCTCCAGTTCAGCGACCCTGAGCTCGAGGTGCTGGATCAGCTGGTATGTCCTGCAGATGTAGCCTTCATAGATGACAGGCTCCTCCAAGTTGTCCTCTAAAAAGTCCATCATCCAACAGGACTTGCATTGCATTTGCCTCATTATTTCAATTTGAGCTAGGATTACTACAACCATTCAAACGTTTTTTTTTAATTAAAATTAAATGATCCATATTACTAAACGAGAATGGTAAACCGGATATGGATGCAGGGACCTGCCCGTGGATGCAAAAGACATGTGCGCAAGTGCCACACAAAGCCCACCCCCAGAGTGAAACAGGAGAGACTATGAACCGTCAGAGTAGGAAACAAAGTAAAACGTCATAAAGAGGTTAAAGAACAGGGTCAAACACATGGAGAGCAGGTTACAGAACAAAGCCCCCCTGCCCAGAGTAAAACGAGACAGACTACGAACCATCTGACATGCTGCAAGCAGGATAAAGCGAGGTCAGAAATAAAACACAGAGTAGGAAACAAAGTAAAACTTTATAAAGGGATTAAAGAACGGGGACGAACACATGGAGAGCGGGTTACAGATGATGAAAACTGGAATGCAACAGCTTCAAAAAAACCTAGGCACGAAACACATGCACAGCGAGATACAGAATATAAAGGCAGAAACAACGACAGTTAAACGTCCACACCACACAGCGGAGGTACACAGCATGGTAAAAACCGACATAATACGGAAAGCGCAGGTGTAGCCGCCATATTGTGAGTGGCACTAATGCGTGGTGAAAGCGCAGGAGGAGACATAGTAAAACAAGAGGAGTCAACGCCCCCTACGGAGTCCACAAAGGTTCATACATCAGACCCGAGATGGTACGGACATGCGTCTGAAACCGCGGAAGCAAAACTGTCTCGGCTCCAAAATCAAACAGCTCAACAACCAACACAGCTTCGACACCGAGCCCGCGTGGACAGATCTAATGAACGTGGACGCCTACAACGCGCGTCTCAGACTGCGTAGGCAAAGCAGGCACGGATTCAACACGACACAGCTCGAGTGACAGAGATACAAACACGCGCCTGCCTGGATATAATTAATGAACGCAGGCGCCTACAACGTGCGTCTGAAATGCCGCAGACCAGGCAGGCACTGCTCCAAAAAGAAAGAGCTCGACTAAACGAGATACAAAGTGAAACGGGAAACACTACAGAGTCCGCAGTGCTCCACAATGCACCGCATAATAGTTCGGAAAGAGCTTCGTAGTAACAGTGGGGAGACCCAGAGTGACACGGGCGAACGCTCCGTATTAAACATACGTCATCCTCACACATCTAACCTATACAGCATAGGTCAATCACATTACAGTGATGTATTATTAACAGTACGATAAACATCACAGTATCGCAAACAAATGAAAATTATTACTCGAAAAAGGGAAATTATAGTCACCACAGACCAGGTGTCATTGAAACAAAAGCAGAATAAAGCGAGATCAGAAATGAAAGACAGAGTAGAAAGCAAACTAAGACGTCATAAACAGGTTAAACGAGGGGGCCAAACACATAGACAGCAGGTTACTGATAATGAAGACTGGAATTCAAAAGCTTCAAAAACCAAAGCTCGACTGACTGAAATACAAACTGAAACGGGAAACACTACGGGGTCCGCAGTAGTCCACAATGCACCGCATAATAGTACGGTCGGAGCTCCATATTAACAGTGGGGGACCCCAGAGTGACACAGGCGAACGCTCCGTATTAAACGTGCGTCATCCTCACACGTGGCTGCCCAACGGTCACGGGTTCAAAACGCTGGGGGTAGGTGAGCGAAGCAAGCAGGGGGCAGAGCCCCCTTGTTTAACTTAAATGGTAAAGCTAAAATATCTAGATGATAGATCTGCTGTAGTTATTTCACTCCTTTGAGCCCCTTAAGCTCCTGTATCTTCTCCCCCTTGATGGCCTGCTATTTGTCCTTCTAAAAGGTTAACTCTGTTATTCTCTGTCTGTTCTCCTAACTTTGTGGCCCTCTGCACTCGCACTGCTTGTAGTCCTTCGCATTACTGAACTCTTATGCTGTCACCATCTTAACTGCTATACTTTCCTGACCACTACAAACTGTTCCTTTATGACACATTTCTTCCTTCTCACTAAGAAGCCTTGCTCAGTTATTAGTTACATCCATATTCACTTTTCTGTTTCTTCTGCCAGCAGACCCCTCATTTCAAGTCAGCCTGCTACCTCTTCTTAAATAAATGCTTATTCCTAAGACGTGAAGGCGTATGCCCTCGCTTAGTAGTACCGCTGACACTTTACTGTACTGTATAAGTGCTAAATGGTCCTCTGTCCACTCCATCTTTATATAAATGAACATCTTCCCACGACAGAATTTCTGTTACTTTAAAAGATTAATTGTGATTACTAACTTACATTCTTGTCAGTTTCCACAACGACTTCCTACCTTTGCTCCTGTGAAGTCAAAAGCAAAAAAAAACCAAAATGTGTAAAGGGAAAAAAAAGCTTTAAAAATTCCTGCACAGCTTCTCAGCGGCAACCAAAAAACAAAGTTTTTGGGAGCAATATTTGTATTTTAATGAATTCTCACACCGACGAACACAAAACACTCAGCACTTCTTCTTCCAGTTCCATTCATAAGGACGATGTCAGCACATGAGCACATTTCAGACTGTCTGGAATTGTCATCCAGGTGGTACTAACATGGCCTCTTTGATTGCCCTACTTCATCCATGTCTAGGAAGAACTTCATGTGGGTGAACATTTTAATACATGTTGTTATGGTGTATAAAATCTGTACATTTTGGTTTAATTTTCCATTATATTTTGGTCAAGATAAAACAACAGATGAACAACATTAAAGACAAATCAAAGCAGGTTTTCTTACACCTCACTTATAAAACAGCTGTTTCCAACATTGAAAGGAAGACATTCTGATGGCTCAATTATTTTACAGTCTGTGAATAAAGAAATCTGTAATTGAAACTGCAGAGACTGGCAGTCAAATGGAGACGTCAGTAGCCTCCTGAGTAGTAAGCAGACATCCTCACATAGAAAGCCTGTGATGTTGTGGTAGTGGTAAAGGAGAGCCTGGCCTTGGCTATCGGTGGCACCAAGCTGAAGCTGCCCGCACTCTACTTGACAATACTCTTGTGTTGATGTAGATGAGACACCTGCTTGCACCAGTATCTCCATGAGTACATTTAGAATTATGACTTAGGAGTTGTATGTCTCTTCTTGTGTATTAGCAGCTACTGTGGTGGTCTGTAAACTCCAACAGGGGGTGCTCTACCAGCTCACCTCACACCCTACCAGCTTTCCTGATTGTTTCATCACATTCTGCGCATGTAGATAGCGACAGGTCCACTATCACTTCTCATAAGGTATACTTTCAAGATTCAGTCCTCCCATTTTGTACTTAATTGTAACGTTTCTTCCCCCTACCCTACATCTGATTCTTTACATTCATTTTCATTAAATTTCACCAAGAATGTGTGCTATCCAAGTGTCTCTGTGTAACAATGGAGCTGATTATCCATTGTGAAAGACAAATTGACTGCTTGCAAGCTACTGAGGGTTAATAGCTGACAAAGCCGCTTCACTCTCACGGCAGGTTATTCACACAGGCGTCTGCCATAAGACAAGGGTGCAGTAAGCTGACCTCAGAACATTTCCAGTTTCTTAGGAACGCCTCGTCTATTTGACACAAGAGAGCTGACCTTTCCTTCTTTAGGGTCTATCTGACAAGTGGAAAAAATAAGAGCAGATGGCCCATTAGTGTACTAAAATAAAATACTTAATGAAACAATATTCTGTTTATTACTAAGCAATAAGGGGAAGGGAGAGGAAGAAGAAATTATTAAAAGCCAATAGAAAAAAATGGAACTTTGCTCTTCTGCCTTGCAACGTCATCTGTGACTGAATAAAAATCGAGTTGATTGAACTTGTCCTGTCTTCCTCAGGGTTTCTTTTAACTTTCACACCATCATCTGCCCTTCCACTAAGGTGGCTGTCATCACCAAGCTTATCGATTCTATTCTTGTCTCACTATTTTATGTTTGTTAAACAGAGCAGCAGCCACAGCACTGACCCCTGCTGGACACCACTTTCAACATCACCTAATTCTGATATGGTTCCCATCACCATAACCTTTCTGTGTTTTGCACCCACCTGCACACTGGGGCCTGAATTGCCACTTCAATTAGTTTGATCACCAGCCTTTAACGGGGCATTTTATCAAAAGCCTTCTAAAAGCCAACATAAATAATCCCTCTGATCGTATCCTTTTGCTGCTTCCTCACAGAATTCCAGCATGTTGGTAAAACGTGGCTGCCCTCATCTGAGCCCATGCTGGTTCTTCAGTCAAACTCTTGATCTTCTCATGTGTTTCTCAATCTTTTCCTTAGTGATTCCTTCCATTAATTTACTTGTGAGGCACATTAAGCTTGCAGGCCTGTATACCCTGATGACCCTTCTTATGTAACGTCATAATATTTGCCAGCCACCAGTCTTTAGGAATTTCCCAGTGTGCAGAGATTTTCATAAAATATGTGTCATCTGTACTCACTAACCTCGTTCAGCACTCTGTAATAAATCTGGTGATTTGTTTGATTTCAGCCTATTTAATCTCAGCAGCTCCACAATTTTCATATCACTCAGTACCTCCTTAGTAGCCCCTGTTACGTTGGAGACGTTATTGACACGTATAAACTTCAATAAAATGCAAGTTTAGTTTGCTATTTCAATGTTGCTGAATTCGACCCTTCACCTCCTCCTTGTCTGTTCTTTCACTGCTAAAATATTGAAAGAATCTCTTTAGATCACCTTTCATCTTTTCTGTGACATTTCTCTGCGACTGTCATTTACCCTTCTTGATGTCATTTTTAACCCTTCAGGCTTTCATTTGCGCTATGATTCAGGCTGGAGTTAATGGTTTTATGTGCTTTGTACAGTTGTTTTTCTTTGTCTTTTTGACGTTAATGCATGTCATTCCAGCCAAAGTCACTTTGCTTTCACCTTACAGTCAGATCCACCTTGATGTGCTCCAGTGTCCCCTTAAGCCAGCATGTCTGGTCCTGACTCAGCACCCTGCTCACTACACTCTGCACACTACGTTGTGATGGGACTAAAAGCTCTATTAAAACGTCAGGATGCATTGACTGGGAAGTCACCGACACTTTGCTCCCTTAGGGTGTCCCATCTTGGACCTCAGCGTTTCTGAAGGGTGTCTCTTATCAAGCACATCTCCTGAATGAATGGAGCAATTTAAGATTAATAAGAACAGCTGATTCCTTACCTGTGTCACTTGATTGGCAGGGATGCAGTGGATCTACCTTCTCAGGTCCTTGGCTCTCTGGGGGATTTTTTATTGCTTCTCATGTGCTACATGTCAACATGAACATCCTGGATGAGCGAATGATTCACTTTCACTGAATTACCTGCAATTCCATTGAGTGGGTTATATATTTTTTATAATGTCAGTGGGCACAGCCCTTTTGTTAAACTTCAAATATTCTGTTTCATGTTGTCTCTTCACACTTAGATACATTTTAATTGCTGCTGCTTTGCAAAGAGAAGTAAGAAAAGCAAAACTTTTAACAGGCCACCAGTAACTAATCTGAACAAATGGCACCTCTAGACGTGGCACATGCTGGGCACTGAGCCAGTCAGCAGGTTCACCAGATTGATCAAACACTTCGGATGTTATCTGACCTCAGTGCTCACAGTGGAGCAAAGCAACCAGACATGGCATATAATACTGAAAGACTGAAGTTATTTGTTTAATACAACTGTGTGAATAAGAAAATGCACCCCTGTGCTCAGCACCTGGTGGCACCACATTTGACACATACAAATTCTTTCATGAAGTTGTTTAAGTTCCTTCAAGTAGGAGGAATCCACACAGAAGTATTTAGACTCTTGGACTTCATGGAACTTTTGGGTGTCTGCAGCCTGCTTTGAGTCGATGGTTCCAAAAGTCTCCATGTCTTTTGTGGATTTGTTTTCATGTTTTGAGATTATTTTCTATTGGCCAGTTCAGTGCTATCAGTTTGACCGCTGGCCTTACAGTCTGCTCAGGTGCTTAAGTGCCCAACATGAAATTCATGACTAACTCGATGCCAGGGAGCAGCAAAGTGGATCCATGTCATAATACACCGTGCTGTGCAGATCCACTGGTGACTGGTCACTAGTGTGCTCTTCATTGGGGATGTGGGGGGAAACCTCCAGAGGAACCCCTGTAGACACAAGGAGAACATGCACATGCCTCAAAGACAAAGAATCTGCACAAGATTCAAATCCAGGATGCTGGATCATCAATCAATGTGTCATTCATTCGTCCACCTTAATAAAAGGACAAGTGTCTGTGTGTACATCAGCTTATAAACCGAGACTCAGCAACTGGACGGACACACTGCCTACGTCCAACCAACAGCCGGATAGAGAGAAATCAGCTTATGCACCCTAATTAATAGATGTGTGTCTGTGCTTCTCTGTGCCCCTCCAGTTGCTGTGTCTCTGTCATTTCAACAAATGAGGCACCACAAACATTTATACTAAAGCATTTTATTAGTAGAAATGTTTGTGATATGCCATCTGGTGGAATGAAACATCCAATTCATTTTATTACTTCTCACATTGCAAAACGCATTCCAATAGATAGTGAAACTGCAAGTGTCAATGCTGAGATTTCAGCTCTTCTAGAACGGGTGGCACAGCTATTGACTTAAACCAAAGGGCATTAGTAGGCACAGAGGTTTTTACTGGGAGGATGAAGCTGCAGCAGCACTGACTCACAGGCATCAGTTCTGGGCCTCTGGATGTTCTTCACCAAAACTCACCTGTATGGTTCTGACCAAACAAAAGGTTTATCATCTCAGTATAAAGTTGGGTTCTTCGTGGTCTGCTCTGTGTGTCTAATGGAGACTGGAATCACTTCAGGGGACGGTTACAGAGTCTGCTACTGCATTTTGTGACTCCTGAGCACTCCGTCAGCACACATGGTGTGGTGTGTGATGGTCGCCCAGCCGTCTCTGAAGCAGAAGTGTGTGAGCAGCCAGCGCCCGAAGGCGAACTCGGCACATCGGCGAAGAAGTAATATATATCATTCCAACAGATGCCACCATCACCACCTGGAGTCCGCATGAGGGTCAGCTTTTGTAATATTGTCTGAAATGGAATAAACACATGGTGGGCTGCGACCAACTTTGATATCTGACCACTTCTTTCTACTTTCTTGTATACAAAGTATAGGGAAACTATTGTAATCGTCCAAAGATTCGATGTTGAGATTTTGATGAATCAGGTTGTTTTAGACCTCCCTGAGTCCGAAAATACCATTTTTGGAATTATGTCTGTGTGTCTGTCTGTGTGTTTGCGTGTGTGTGTGTAAATATGATAACTCGAGTACGCTTTCACATAGGTCAACCAAGTATTAGGTACAAAACGTAAATTTGTATCAACTGTTGGGCTCTTTCCGCTAACCAAAAGTGGTACTTTACCTTTTATTCATGCAGCCACAGAGTCCAATTTATTCAACTTTACTTTTATAATAATTGTTCAATATATTATTAATTTGATTTGATTTGTTGTTGATGCTTCGTTAATGTACGTAATATAAAAATCTATTCCTTGTCTTGCGGTTTACTCCTCAAATATCCATCCCCATATCTGAGTATACGAGAAAGTCAAGGGGAGAGCACTCCTGATTTTTTATTTTGGGAGCTGTGTGACTTTCTGAAGTTGAACTTCCAAGTGTCTCCGCCACGCTGCATCACTCCATCAACTTCCTTTTCTTGTTTATACCACTGCGTAAGCCAACAAAGAGTACGTTTTTTCTTGCCCCCACTTTGCATTCGCTGAAACTCTTTTTATCCAAGTGCTTGTGCTGTTGTCTTTTAACAAACCACTGAACAGAACGAGTCGTTTATATTGATTTGCATATTCAAATATGCACAATTCTGGGAGGAGTTGGGGTGGGGCTGTAGGCACATGCATGTGCATTAGATTTCACATTCACTGGCATTTATAAAGGGGAGGTGTGTGGAACTTGGCGTACGCCGTTTTATGCATCTGGATTTTTTGTATGTGCACACATTTCCAGTTATGTCTGTGCGCCGAGTTTTAGTGAATTCTACACACAGAATTATACATGATACCCAAGAGTACTACAGGTAGAAAAAAAGAAAAGGCAAAGAAAACAGCAGACACCAAATGAGTGTCTAGATGACAGGTCGGGCCAGGCTGTACTTTGTGGTCATTTATTAAGTGCCCTCCTTCACCTTGGGCTTGTGGGGTGTGCGTAGTAATTTGACTTTACTCAGGCTACGGTGGATCTCACCCACTCATTTTTTATTAAATAATCGTAATGGTGCCACTGTTTTGATCGAATCTGCGCCTCTGAATTTTGCTCATATGGATCTCCAAGGTAAGAAATGCGGCGGTTTAGCAAACATTTACTCGAGTCGGTTAAAGTGTAAAGATGTCCGTTTTGGTAAATTCAAGTCCTTTGAGTATCTTGCCGTTGCTATTCATGGAGTTTCTCAGTTTCTAGTATAGACCTCCTAAATACAATGCGTCTTTCTTTGAGGAATTCTCAGACTTGATGTGAATTATAATTACGAACTATGACGCTCTCCTAATAGTCGATGACTTGAACTTTCATATCGAAAATCAGTGTGACCCGAAAGTAAAAGAATTCATGGACCTCCTGGACTGTTTTGATCTGAGCCAGCATATTAGTCAGCCTACACATAAAGCAGGTCATATGTTAGACTTAGTGATTACTAAAGGACTAAAAGCAGATGTGAAGCAGATCATTGATACGGGTCTATCAGACCATTTTCTGTTACTACAGTGCATCCAGAAAGTATTCCCAGCGCTTCATCACTTTTTCTACATTTTGTTATGTTACGGCCTTATTCCAAAATGGATTAAATTCATTTTTTCCTCAGAATTCTACACACAACACCCCATAATGACA
The DNA here is from genome assembly GCF_900747795.2 of Erpetoichthys calabaricus. NCBI lineage: Eukaryota > Metazoa > Chordata > Cladistia > Polypteriformes > Polypteridae > Erpetoichthys > Erpetoichthys calabaricus. Next base: position 195,730,742 of record NC_041402.2, on the reverse strand, counting down.
ACGTGAAAAAAGTTTACTTGAGATTTTTGCAAATTTATTAAAAATAAAAAATTGAGAAATCCCATGAGCTGAGAGGTAGGGTGGAGAAGTGTCTGGGAGAGGAGGAGTGATTATTCTACTGAGAGAATTGATTTATATGAGTAGTGTGGAGTGGAGGGTGCTTTGTGCACATAATAATTACAAAATAAAGAAGTCTTGGACTTTTACCTGATGTTTGGAGTGGCACCTGAGGGTTCAAGAGGTTGATAAGAGCCTCAACTGCTACAAGCAGTTAAAAAATCTTCTAGCATTGTTAAACCATGGAAGACCCAAAGAGTGTCTGATTTAAAGAGAACATGCCGTAGAGCTGAGCGTAAATGGAGAAAACTAAACTGATTATCGACTATGAGATATTGAAGGTTAAAATAACAGAATACAACAACACAGTCCGTCTTGAGAGGCGCTGCTATTAATCTAAGATTATAAATAACAATGATAGTAATCCCAGAGTCTTATTCTCGACGATTGATCGTCTGCTAAACCAGGTAACTCAATGGAATGCCTCCAGAATACTTCCAGTGAAACTTGTGAGGCTGTTGCTGTATTTTTTAATCAAAAAATTAATGATATTAAAAACAATTTAGTACATCTCTCCAACACTGCGCATCCTCTTAAGTCCCAGTACTCCATTTTAAATAAATTAAATTCTTTCACCAGGATAGATTTACCTGATTTGTATAAAATAATTTCTCAACTGAGACCCTCCACCTGTGCCCTTGACCCAATACCAACAAGTTTTTTCAAAGAAGTATCAGGTGTGCTAATTGATAATGTTCTTGACATAGTAAATTTGTCATTAGATACGGGGGTCTTCCCAGACTGTCTTAAGACTGCGGTAGTTAAACCCCTACTCAAGAAAAATAATCTCGACCCCTCTACTTTTGAAAATTTTAGACCCATCTCTAACCTGCCTTTCTTAAGTAAAATTCTAGAGAAGGCCGTCATTATGCAGTTAAATGAGCACCTCAATAAACCTGCTATTCTTGATAAGTTTCAGTCGGGTTTTAGAACAAATCACAGCACAGAAACTGCACTCGTTAAAGTAGTAAATGACCTGCAGGTAAATGCAGACAGAGGCCATTTATCTGTTCTCATCCTCTTAGATCTGAGTGCCACATTCAACACCATTGATCATAATATTCTTAGAAATCGCTTTAGTCAATGGGTGGGCCTCTCTGGCAGGGTCTTAAATTGGTTTGAATCCTACCTGGCAGGGAGAAAATTCTTTGTTAGTTGTGGTAATTAAACTTCAGAGACCCCTGATATTCTATATGGTGGGCCACAAGGCTCTCTCCTGGGTCTGCTGCTCTTCTCAATCTACATGCTTCTGTTAGGTCAGATTATCTCAGGGCACAACGTGAGCTACCACAGCTATGCTGATGACACACAGCTGTATTTATCAATAGCACCTGATGACCCCAACTCTCTTGATTCACTGACACAATGTCTTATTTGTGTTTCTGAATGGATGAATAGTAATTTTCTCAAACTAAATAAGGAGAAACTGAAATTTTAGTGATTGACAATAAAGGATATAATGAGGGTGTTAGAAATAAACTTGATCCACTAGGATTAAAAGTCAAGACGGAGGTAAAGAATTTAGGGGTAACTGTTGACTGTGACCTGAATTTTAAATCGCATATTAATCAGATCACTAGGACAGCATTTTTTTCACTTAAGAAATATAACAGAAGTTAGACCTCTTATATCATTGAAAGATGGTGAGAAATGAGTTGACGCTTTTGTTTTCAGTCGACTAGATTACTGTAATGCACTCTTCTCAGAACTACCCAAAAAAGACATCAATCGATTGCAAAGAGTGCAGAATGGAGCTGCTAGAATCCTAACTAGGAAAAGAAAATCCGAGCACATTTCTCCAGTTTTGATGTCACTACACTGGTTACCTGTGTCATTCAGGATTGACTTTAAAATACTGCTTATGGTCTACAAAGCCTTAAAAAATCTCGCTCCATCTTATATTTCAGAATGTCTTATACCTTACACTCCAATTACAACCTAAGATCCTCAAATGAGTGTCTGCTTAGAATTCCAAGAGCTAAACTTAAAAGAAGTGGTGAGGCGGGCGGGTGGCCTTCTGCTGTTATGCACCTAAAATCTGGAATAGCCTGCTAATAGGAATTCACCAGGCTGATACAGTGGAGCACTTTAAAAAAACTGCTGAAAACACATTACTTTAACTTGGCTTTCTTAGAGCTTCATCTTAGTTTAATCCTGATGCTCGATATATTCAATTCATTATGATTATTAGTCCTGGTGGCTCCAAAATCCGTACTAACCCCTACATTCTCTTCTGTTCTTTTTCCGGTTTTGATCTGCGCCACCACCACCTGATCAAAGCACCGTGATGTCCCTCCATTGATGGATTAAAGACCAGAAGTCCACGTGACCGTTGTCATCAAGTCTTTCTATGTGAACCCTGAATACAAAGAGGACTGATCATTTATGTGAGGTAGAATACCCAGAGGGGGCTGGGTGGTCTCATGGCCTGGTACCCCTGCAGATTTTATTTTTTCTCCAGCCGTCTGGAGTTTTTTTTGTTTTTTCTGTCCTCCCTGGCCATCAGACCTTACTTTTATTCTATGTTAATTAGTGTTCCCTTATTTTAATTCTTATTTTGTCTTTTTTTCTCTCTTTCTTCATCACGTAAAGCACTTTGAGCTACATTATTTGTATGAAAATGTGCTATAGGAATAAATGTTACTGTTGTTGTTGTTGTAATAGGATGTGCCTTGCCTACCTCAGTTCTCCACATACGTGATGATTGCATTCTCACCTGTGGACAATTACTGGACACAATGCTTCTGGTGCCGACTTTGCTCTTGTTGTGCTCCACAGGTGGAATATCTACAGGTGACAAAGAGATGAAGATCACTGGTCAGATACACACGGGCCTCACCACCTTGTAAGCCTGTCATGACTTTTGTCATCTGCTGTCAGTGTAGCTGGAGACTTCAGGATGGTCAATGTAAGGTGTGGTTACACTAAAATACAATTCAATTGAACACAAATTGCTTTTGCACAGGGTAGCACAGGGAAATTTTGGAACTAGGTGTTGGCAACCCTGGGATATTGGCAGTTGTTTGGGACCAATGTGATCTCGTTTAGAACCCCTTGCTATTAGTTATAATGGAGCAGTGGAGTGGCACACAGCGAGCGTTCGCTGTGAAAGCCTTTTATAAGAATGGTGATAGTGTGACTGCTGTGCAAACGGAATTTCAGCATCATTACCAATTAGGATGTCACAATTGTGTCCCGTCTGCTCATGCGATTTCAACATGGGTAAATAATTTTTGAAGAAACGGGTTCAACGTTAAAAAAGAAGTCCCCAGGTGGAGCCACTTTGCATACTGCCTGACAATCGATGGCAGCTATTCAACGATTGTTTGGAAGGTGCGCCATTTCACTTGGTGGTGACATTTCATGATCTCACTGTTTGTGATTTGTGGGGACATCTGAAAAGCCAAGTGTACCGCACACGTCCTGCAATCACTGCTGAACTAAAAAGAGGAAATCGCTGGCATTTCTCCTGACATGTTAACATCGAGCGATGCAGGCTGTCAGAATGTGAACGGAGAAATGGACAACACCTTTATGATGTTTTTTTCAAAACATAAAATGAATATTGATTACCATCATTAATTGCATTTCTTGTACAATACATTTCATCATTAAATGTATTTTGTAATGTGTTTATTCATGCATTACATGTCAAATGAAAATTTATTTCCTGTTTCCCTGCACCACCCTGTATTATTGCTGCCAGTTTTTTTCAAAGTGACACGTGTGACACTTAATGGCAACCAGATTTTCAATGAGAATGAAGTTCAATGACCAGTCCATGAATAAAAACAACACGTCATTAACAATAACTCCTTTGAAGGTTCTCACCGAGACCACATGTGTTGTGACAGAAGGAAAGCGCAGGACTGGAATCCCGTTTTCAAAATGGCCCTCCATGCAGAAGGAGTGTGCAGAGGCAGCGCTGTGTGGTCCATGTTGGGGTGAACGGGGGGAGATGCACTTCAGCCCTTCGTATTCACATTTAAAACCCTAAAGGACATGAAGGCTTCTCTTTCGGAGACAGTGGACAAAGTGCAGCTTATACTGTTTTGTGTCGTCCTTTCATAAAAAAAGGGAGATGTCTGTGTTTGAAATTGGAATAATGAACTGATTTTGTGCTTTTCTATTTATTGTGCAATTATGTTTTTTCTGTGAATACAAAATTCTTACTTATATCGTGCTGATCTTTCTGTTGTGAAACTATAAATTAACTTTATGGCAAAATATTTTATGTAAACAATTTTGTACAGTTTTTACACGTCAAAGGTTGAAATCTGATGAGTGCCACTTCAGGATGCCCTGTTGGTCTTCGGTCAAATGGTGGAACTGCACTCACTCGTCTTCTTCATGTTTCTATGTGTTTGCCTACCACACAATAATAAATAAATCATTTCCAAATGCCACCGTGCCACCGCCTCCCATGAATGTTTATTACACACAAACTCGTCACTCAGTAAAAGTCCTCGTCCACCTCCAGATGCCACCCAAGTCAAGCACTCATTTAGACTGTGAGGCCCCTAAACTGTGCCATGTCCCCTTTGGCTACTTGTCACCTGAAGCTGCTTTCACCAAGTCCTCCTTCACCCCTGAGTCACTCCTGCTCCCCTGGCATATTGTTTTCTGCTGGCTGATATCTTCGTATTTCACAACTTGCCTCCCCGTTTTTCCTGCCTAATGCCACACAAGCAGCTGTTACTCAAATAGTCTCTTCAAGTTTGTAAATTTCAACATTTAGCAAATTTATTTCATTTTTGTATCAACTATGACATTGTGGTGATAATTCCTGTATGACAGATAAATGTAAAGTGCAAAGGATTCACGTATTGCACAGAATAATTCGGCACAGAAATGCAAGGTAAGGTGAAGCAGGCGAGTGTCGATGGCATCTGTGTCTCATGTTGAAAACGGGCAGCCATTGAGACAAACGACACACTGCAATACAAGTGAAGATGAAAGGCTCTCCATGCGTCCATGAGGTCCGATTATCTCGGGGCATAACGTGAGCCACCACAGCTATGCTGACGACACACAACTGCCAACTTGTCAATGGCGCCTGATGACCCCGACTCTCTTGGCTCACTGACCCCAATGTCTTACTTGTGTTTCTGAGTGGACGAGTAGCCATTTTCTCAAACTAAATAAGGAGAAAACAGAAATCTTAGTGATTGGCAAAAATGGATATAATGAGGGTGTTAGAAATAAACTTCATCCACTAGGCTTTAAAGTCATGACAGAGGTAAAGAATTTAGGGGTTATTATTGACTCTGACCTGAATTTTAAATCACATATTAATTAGATCATTTAAGAAATATAGCAAAAGTTAGATCTCTTATAACTTTGCAAAATGCTGAAAAATGAGTTCACACTTTTGTCTTTAATTCACTAGAATTAAGGGAATTCCAAACCCAGTCCTGGGGACCCCCGATGGCTGCAGGTTTTCGTTCCAAGCAGCTTCTGTTTTTAATTGGACTCCTGTGCTAATTAAGTGAACGGTTATTCCCCAGATTCTGTGTTTTGAGAAGAATATAGAAATTAGAAAACTAAGTTTGGTAAAATATATATATAAATATTATATACAGTATATGTATATATATATACAGTGCTGTGCAAAAGTTTTAGGCAGGTGTGAAAAAAATGCTGTAAACAAAGAATGCTTTCAACAATGGGAGTGTTAATCATTTATTTTACATCAATCAACAAAATGCAGTGAATGAACAAAAGAGAAATCGAAATCAAATCAATATTTGGTGTGACCACCCTTTGCCTTCTAAACAGCATCAATTCTTCTAGGTACACTTGCACACAGTTTTTGAAGGAACTCAGCTGGTAGGATGTTCAAAACATCTTGGAGAACTAACCCCAGATCTTCTGTGGATGTCGGCTTCCTCACATCCTTCTGTCTCTTCATGTAATCCCAGACACACTCGATGATGTTGAGATCAGGGCTCTGTGGGGGCCATACCATCACTTCCAGGACTTCTTGTTCTTCTGTACTCTGAAGATAGTTCTTAATGACTTTGGCTGTATGTTTGGGGTCATTGTCCTGCTGCAGAATACATTTGGGGCCAATCATACGCCTCCCTGATGGTATTGCATGATGGATAAGTATCTGCCTGTATTTCTCAGCATTGAGAACACCATTAATCCTGATCAAATCTCCAACTCCATTTGCAGAAATGCAGCCCCAAACGTTCAAGGAATCTCCACCATGCTTCACTGTTGCCTGCAGACACTCATTACTGTACCACTTTCCAGCCCTTCGACCAACAAACTGTCTTCTGCTACAGCCAAATATTTCAAATTTTGACTCCTCAGTCCAGAGCACCTGCTGCCATTTTTCTGCACCCCAGTTCCTATGTTTTCGTGCATACTTGAGTCACTTGGCCTTGTTTCCACGTCGGAGGTATGGCTTTTTGGCTGCAACTCTTCCATGAAGACCACTTCTGGCCAGACTTCTCCAGACAGTAGATGGGTGTACCAGGGTCCCACTGGTTTCTGCCAGTTCTGAGCTGATGGCACTGCTGGACATCTTCCGATTTCAAAGGGTAATAAGCTTGATGTGTCTTTCATCTGCTGCACTAAGTGTCCTTGGCTGACCACTGTGTCTACGATCCTCAACGTTGCCCATTTCTTTGTGCTTCTTCAAAAGAGCTTGAACAGCACATCTTGAAACCCCAGTCTGCTTTGAAATCTTTGTCTGGGAGAGACCTTGCTGATGCAGTAAAACTACCTTGGGTCTTGTTGCTGTGCTCAATCTTGCCATGACATGAAGCTGTCTTCACAACCTCACCTTGGTAGCAGAGTTTGGCTGTTCCTCACCCAGTTTGAAGCTGTTTCTGTTTCAGTTCATGACTGTGTTTCAACCTACGTGTGACATTGATGATCATTAGCACCTGTCTGGTAGACTTGGTTGATCAGACACCTGACTAGAATCCTACAAAATCCCTGACTTTGTGTAAGAATTGATGCTGGTTTGAAGGCAAAAGGTAGGAACACCAAATATTGATTTGATTTAGATTTTTCTTTTGTTCGCTCGCTTTGCATTTTGTAAATTGATAACAATAAACAATCATTATTTATATTTCTGAAAGCATTCTTTGTTTACAGCATTTTTTCACACCTGTGTACTTTTGCACAGTACTGTATATATATATATATATATATATATATATATATATATATATATATATATATATATATATATATATATATATATATATATCCATCCATCCTTCAACCTGCTGAATCTGAACACAGGGTTACAGGGGTCTGCTGGAACCAATCCCAGCCAACACAGGGCACAAGGCAGGAACCAATCCCGGGCAGGGTGCCAACCCACCGCAGGACACACACAAACACACCAAGCACACACTAGGGCCAATTTAGAATCGCCAATCCACCTAACCTGCATGTCTTTGGACTGTGGAAGGAAACCCACGCAGACACGGGGAGAACATGCACACTCCACGCAGGGAGGACCTGGGAAGCGAACGCAGGTCTCCAGATCTCCCAACTGCGAGGCAGCAGCGCTACCCACTGCGCCACCCTCATATATATATATATATATATATATATATATATATATTAAAATGTACTAAGCAGTTATATGGGAAAAATTATTTTTGTTTCTTTTAAAGATTTTCATTCTACTTTTCCAGGTGTTCTAATTGTTTAAGTTTAATCCATTATTTACTAATTAGTGGGGCTGACACTAAAGTAGCTGCAGCCTTTGACTATTCAGTGTTGTTTGCCAGGGTGTCTGCTTGGCTCGTTTTTAATTGTCATTAATAAGAAACAGCAAAGGGGGAAAACTGCACAGAGAAAGGGTAAAAAAGAATGAAATTAACAAAAAGAGAGTTAATCATTTAAATATATAGCAAAAACAGAAACATTTCTAAATGTCTTATGTTTTGTCTTGGTAGAGTATCATATTGATCGACTTGACCCTTTTGTATTATTAATGTTTGGCCTTTGTAAGAATGCCTCTCATCTCACAGACTTACTACTGTTTAGAAGATATTATAGTATAGAACTTCTGCCCACCTTCCCTTCTACATTTAAAACCTCAGGCAATTAGGTGTAGTAAAAGACAAGCAGGAGTTGAGTTACAATTTAAACAATGTATTATTGATAATATTCATAAATAATAACAATATGCAAAGTACATTTGAATATTGGTAACCATACAACCTGATAAATGGTGATGTGTCGTTTCAGGCGGCACACAGACTTGTTAGTTACTTAAAATGTCTCTAGTCGAGTCCTCATTTCTGGTCAGCTTTCTTGAGAGCAGGCCGCATGCCTGTCTCAGTATGGCTGCCGAGTTGTGCTGCTCTTCATTGTGTTGTCCTTTTTAGTTCAGTTCTCATGCCACTACACTGGTTACCTGTGCCATTTAGAATTGACTGTAAAATACTGCGTATGGTTTACAAAGCCTTAAATCATCTCACGCCATCCTATATTGTGGAATGTCTGTCATCTTACTCTCCAAATTGCAACCTTAGATCTTCAAATGAGGGTCGACTTATAAATCGAAGAGCTAAACTTAACAGAATTGGTGAGGCGGGTGGCCGTCTGCTGTGATGCACCTCAGATCTGGAATACGAGTTTACTGATAGAAATTCGCCAGGCTGATATGGTGGAGCACTTTAAACAAAATGCCAAAAACCCGTCATTGTAACACGGCTTTCTCATATTTTCATTTTAGTGTTTGCTGTTTATGCCAGTGGTTCTCAAACTGTGGGGCGGGACCCCTTGGGGGGTGCAAAGTAACAAAAAGGGGGGTGCGAAGATGTGAAAAAAGAAAACAAGAATTGAAAATATGAAAAATACATCAAAACAAATGAAGTTAAACTCCATTCTGATACTAGAAAAATAAATCTAGAGTTAGATAAATGTCGATAAAAGTTAAGTAAGTATAATAAAATATGCATCTGTGATATATCATTAATTAAAAAAAGAACAAATTGGTATTAGTGGGCTCCTTTCAAAAAAATGTTAGGGGGGCACAATTAAAACTGTTATGAAAACTCGGGTGGCAAATACTTAAAGGTTGAGAGACGCTGCTCTATACATTGAATTATCATTCTTATCATATCTCCACAATCCGTACAAACCCCTACTTTCTCTTCTGTTCGGCGCCCCCACCACCTGATCAAAGCACCGTGCAGTCCCTCCATGGATGGATTGAAGGTCAGAGGTCCACATGACCATCATCATCAAGTTCTTCCACATGAAGCCATGAGGACTGACTGAGATCATTGATGTTAGGTAGAATGCCTGGAGGGGGCTGGCCGGATGGTCTTGTGGCATTGGGACCCTCACACATTTTGTTTTTTTCTTTTCCTCCATCATTCTGGAGTTTTTTTTCCTGTCCTCCTGGCCTGGTTACTTAGCATTGTCTGATCTTATTTTTATATTTTTCTTTTTTCTTTCTTCATCTTGTAAAGCACTTTGAGCTCCATCACCTGTATGAAAACGTGTGATAGAAATAAATGTTGTTGTTGTTGTGGCTCACAGCTGCCTCTTAGACACACATCTGGAACACTTGCTTCAGGCCAAAGTCCCACAGGGTGCACTTCAGGTGTGGACGCAGTTCAATCAGATTCTCCTCATCTGCAGACACTCACGGTTGGTGAAGAGGAAAGCAGAATCCCAGAAAAGTGGTGTGATCTTAAACCACATGTGAACAAGTGGAAGTCTGATCCTCATTTCAAATTAGTTCAATAGATAAATGCAATCATTGAGTTAACAGGAATGCTGGGAAATGTCAGTGCAGCCCTCATTTTAATCGTCCCCTGAAGTGACTCCAGTCTCCATGAGATGCAAGGACCAGGAAGTACCCAACTTTATACCCAGATGACAAGCCTGGTCAAGTCTGAACTGAAGCATCTTGGCAAAGAACATCCAGAGGCCCAGAATTGATGCCTAGGAGTCAGTGCTGCCCCATAAAACCCCCTGGGCCTCCTAAAGTCCTTTTATTAAATTAAGATTGACATACGGAGTGATGATCCTGCATCCTGGCTTTGAATCTTGTGCAGATTCTTGGTCACTGAGGCATGTGCCTGTTCTCCTTGTGTCTACATGGGGTCTCCTGCAGGTACTCTGATCTCCCCACCACATCCCCAGTGAAGGGCAGACAAGTCACCAGTGGATCTGCACAACATGGCATATTCCATATGACATGGACCTGCTTTTTTGCTCCTTGGCATTGAGTCAGCCATGAATTTCACGATGGACACTGAAACACCAGTGCAGCCCCCAAGGCCAGCTGTCACACTGAGAGCACTGAACTGACAGCAGATTGTCCAAAGTCACAAAAGAATGTTTAAAAAAAGACCTGGAAAGGTTTGGAATGGCTGACTCCAAGCAGGCTGCAGACACCAGAAAGTTCTACAAAGTCCAAGAGTCATAGAGCTGCTGTGTGGATTCCTCTTACGTGAAGACACTTAAAGAGTGTCACATGTCAAATGTGGTGACAGCAGGTGCTGAATGCAGGGGGTGCACTTTCTTATTCACACAATCCTGTAAATGAATAACTGCAGCCTGTTGCATGTCATGTCTGGTTCCAGATAAGATCAGAAGTGTTTGATCAATCTGATGAACCTGTTGACTGGCTCGGTGCCCAAACTGTGCCATTGTTCAGATTATTTACTGATGGCCTGGTGAAGGATATGAAATTAAACGTTCTTCTTTTATTACTTCTCTATGTAAAGCAGAAGCAATTACAATTTATCCAAATGCAAAGAGACAACATGAAACAAACTACTTAAAGTTTAACAAGAGGGCTGTGCCCACCAGCAATATAAAAAATATAACCCATTCAATGGAATTGCAAATAATTTGGGGGAAGCGAATCACTCGCTCATCCAGGATGTTACAAGAAGTTGGCTGTGCCCACTGAAAACCCAAAAACACCCCCCACTTGGGAAAGCATTCAGGATTCACTGGAAGTGAAGTCCTCCTCCAGGATGTTCATGTTGACACATCACATGTGAGAAGCAAACCAACGTCATGAGCCCCACACCTCTTTGAAGCAATAAAAAGCTCCCAGCAAACTGAGGACCCCAGTCAAAGCGGAGAAGGCAAATCCACCACAGCACTATCAATCGGGTGACCCAGGTAAGGCATCAGCTGTTTTATTACACATGAAGTGTGCCGTTGAGATCAGGAGATGTGCTTGATGAGATGCTCTTCCATCACACTGGGCTGCTGAGGTCCATGATGGGACAGCCTAAGGGAGCAAAGTGCTGGTGACTTCTCAGTCAATGCATCCTCACTTCTATTGGGCTGTTTGCTGCAAGTCCCATTAGAACGTACCGTGCAGAGTGTAGTGAGTGGGGTGCTGAGTCAGGACCAGACATGCAGGGGACATCAACAGGGCCATATAAAGATCTGACTGGAAGGTGAAGGCAAAGTGACTTTGGCAGGAATGACACTCATGAATGTGTTAATAACACAAATAACATACAAGATCAGTAACTCCAGTATGAACCATAGAGTAAATGAGAGCAGCAGTTAAAGAGGCTATCAGGAAGGCTAAAGGACAGTTGGAGAGAAAATCGCCCTAAAGAGATTCTTTAATTGTTTAGTAGTAAAAGAACAGACAAGAAGGTGAAGAGAATGAGGAACAGTGAAGGGGAGCGAGAATATACCAACACTGAAATCACAAATGACTTGAACTTGCATTTTGTTGAAGTTTATACAGTTTGTGTGAAGAAGTCGATAACCTCACAGAAGTAACAGGGACTACTAAGGACATACTGAGAGATTTGGAAATTGCAGAGAGAAGAGCTGCCTGGGCTACCTGTGAATTTGTCACATCGCTCTGTGGCTGCACTCAGTGAAGAGAACTGTAGAGAAACAAACTGCCTTGTAATTAAAGAGGCTGAAATCGAACAAACCGCCAGGACAAAATCAGGCTTAAGGAGGCCAGCGAGTGCAGATAGAAACCCTTGACACATATTTTTAAAAATCTCTGCATACTCGTGTAATTCCTAAAGACGAGTGGCTGGTGAATATCATGAAGGGTGGACGAGCCGAGCCAGTGAGCTTAACGTACTCCACAGGTAAATTAATGGAGGGGATTATTAAGGAGAAGATCAAGAGACACATGAAGGAAGTGTTAGGGGACAGTCGGCATGGCTTCAGACGAGGAAGGTCACATTTTACTATTATGCTGGAATTCTATAAGTGAGCAACTATAGGATGCGATCAGGGAGGTGACAAAGTTTATTATTTATGTTAATTTTCAGAAGGCTTTTAATAAAGTAACCCATGAAAGGTTTGTGATCAAACCAGAAGAAATGGGGAATTCAGGTGCATAGTTGGGTAAAAATTGTCTCAGACACAGGCAGGAGTGGGTTATGGTGAAGGGCGGAGTGGTATCCTGAAGGTTGCCGTTTCGAATCCCTGTCACTGCCAAAAGAGATCCTACTCTGCTGGGCCCTTGAGCAAGGCCCTTAACCTGTAATTGCTCCAGGGGCGCTGTACAATGGCTGACCCTGCACTCTAACCCCAAGGGGTATGCGAAAACTAACAAATTTCTAATATGAGAAATCGTATAAGACGAAATAAAGAACAAAAAAAAAAAAAAAAAAGGAAACGTCACAGAATGAGTGGATGTTAAAAGTGGTGTCCAGCAGGGGGCAGCACTGGGGCTGCTGCTCTTTTTAATTTATATAAATGATCTGATAAGAATGCAGTCGACGAGCAGGCGATACTCGCACCCATTTGCAAAGGTTTGTGTCAGCTTAACAAGAACGTTTAACAGTTACATCAGGAGTGGCGTCACTTAGCACATTCAAGGGGTTTAAGATGTTCTGAAGACCTTCAATGTCTCAAGAACGTCTCAAGGATTTGGCCAAGCTGAGGACATTGAAAGGACAATTGCAATTGATGTTGTCAGTTGAGATTTTTCACAAAAAACACGCATTTTAAGGAAACACTACGCCTTTGTTTGACATTTGATTGATGATTTGTTTGTTTAATATGCATTGTAGAATCTGCAGTACAAATACAAATCTGATTTTTTTTCTCCTGATCTGCATTCTAGCATATAAAGATGACCAAACCTGCTCTGTTCCTGCTAACCCTTCTTTTCACTCTTTATGACTTAAGGAAGGAGTATAGGGACATTGGGCCTCAAATACAGAAAGTCAACGCAGCGCCGCACATTCTACACTTTTATTATCTTTATATTTAAAAGCACAGCAGATGAAAACACGATGGCTAATGAGCAGGAAAGGTGTCCTCATAACATTTTTCAAACACTTCATAAAATTCCTCATAGAGGGCCTTCCTGTCAGGAAAATAAAATGGTGACCCAGCGAGACACAAAATATTTGAAAACAAACTCAAAAAGCTGAGCTCTGCATAGTCTGAAGCCCTAAACTGATGAAAACATTGAAGAAATACGCAGAATAATCACAGAGAATGATTACAAACTGCTGCTGTGTATTTTTTGGTTCACTGTATTGACCCCCAAGGGGAAGGTGACATTTTGTGTGACCTTTGCAGGTCAGAGTGCAGAGTGCAGGGTCAGCCATCGTATGGCACCTCTGGAGTACCAGTCAGGTTAAGGTCCTCCTTCAAGGGCCCAATGGAGTAGGATCCCTTCTGGCACAATGGCCACCATCCTGATAGCAGTGCAGATCCTCAGCCACAGAGCCACCAGTCCGCTCTACGAGGACATCGACGGGGTCTTTGTTGTCTGCTGCGTCTTCCTTTTTTACTTCATCTTGTCTCTCTCTCTGCACCACTTTTCTATTATCTCTGCTGTCCATTGTCGAATGCAGTTTAGATTCGATTTCACGTGAAGCGGTGTTGTACTATTTAGGGACAGGCCATCTGTTCAAGGATTTAGTAAATGTATGTGCATTCATTTATGAGAATTTGAAAGGGTTGGCATGGCAACTCGACCAGCCCACCAGGAAATGTCCTGACGTTCCAGAATGTCACAATGTCCCCCGGACTAACCAAAAGAATATTTGATGTGGGGCTCAGAGCCAAAAGCATCAGAACTACCAACACACAAAACAAAAATCGTATGTCAAAAATAAAAGAGACATAAACGGGTCCCAACACTGAGGACTTTACTCTAACTATAATCAGACAATTCTTCATGAAGACGTCACTTAAAGGATAAGTTCAGAGGTTTTCAAGTCCAAGTTATGTCTTCACAAACTTACTATTATGTATTTGACACATGACATTGTGTTCTAGAGTGACTCGCCTTCTGTAAATGTAAAAGAATCTCCTGCCGCACTGGCACTTTACATTGTAGGCCATCAGGCACGGAGGAGAAGCTTAAAACCTCACCACATACGTCCATTTGTCAAGTCAAGCCAGCTGGCGAGTGTTGATCTGCGCCTTCTGTGTTTCCTCCGCATGTTCAGGACAACAAATGGAGTCTGAAAACAATCAAATGCAGACATCGCTTCTGAGATCCTGACCTCGTTACTGGAACACATGTGACTCTGAGGCCATTTTGACTTCTACTTCCTTAACAAAGTGTTCTTATAAATCTGAACTTAAGGTGGAAAGTTGTAGAATGTTCACAAGCAGCAACAAAATCCTGAAATTAACTTTAAAAACCTGCATACCTTAATCAGAGTTTATATAATAAATGTTGGCAAAACTCAAAAACTAAAGACGATAGAAAAATTCTGAGCACAAATTTGAAATCAGCATGAAAAAGTACCTGTAATCATCACCCAGAGGGGCTTATCAGAGACAAACAGGGGCCACACGTCACCTCACATGTTCAGGGGTCTCCTCGGCCTCATTTGTCTGGTCTTCATGACACGCTGGCACCTTTAGTGACTCATCTTATGTGTTCTCTTTTATAGAAGTCTGAGCACAATGGCTACAACACTTGGCTTGCTGCTGGCTGCTTTCATCATCAGCACAGTTACAGGTAAGTCATTCAATAAATCAACAAATGTAGACCCCTAAAAGTTGTGATCCGGGCACCTAAATATCACAAAAAGGAGGTAAAAAAAAGCAAGAAAAGCCAAACCAGAACTTCACTCTGACCTTAACATGTAGAACAGGCCTCAGTCCTGTCAGCCAAAATTCAAACCGAAACAAAGTATCATTAGATTTGAAGAGATATTCTCAAAAAGAATTAAAAAGAGACATTAACAAACAAGGCAAGTGAGAAAGGAACTTCCCCTTGGAATCAGGAAATGCATCTATCTATCTATCTATCTATCTATCTATCTATCTATCTATCTATCTATCTATCTATCTATCTATCTATCTATCTATCTATCTATCTATCTATCTATCTATCTATCTATCATATAGTGCCTTTCCTGTCTATTCTATCTATATATCCAAGAACCAGCAAACCAGTCACAGTACCTTATAAACGAATGTGAAGGTCACAAGCCAGGAAATCCAAACCTCATAATCATCAAATAAAACCCAGTAATCCAAACACAGCCAATCCAAAGTTGACGTCTGAACTGTCAGTTCATGTATGCCAGCTGCACGATTAGGGCCTGGCACACTTAGGCTTCACGTGCAGGAGACAGGGCAGAAAACAAATAAAAATAGTGCATATTCTCCACAGAAAACCTAATAACTAAAGTAATAACACAAGAAAAGTACACATCAGACAAAACAAAATCAAAAACATCATCAATTACAAAATTAAATTAAAAAAAACAAAAATAAAAACAAGACAAAGCTTGACGACACTACATGAGGGTCAGAGTTTCCCACATATAAGCAGCTGGTGAAATGTGCTACTGGAGCGCGAGCAGCTCTGGGCCCTTCTCCATCACTATCTCAGAGGCTTAGGATGACATCCCATGGAGACTTTTGGTCAACTGTGACCATGCCATGGCATTTCTTG
The DNA here is from genome assembly GCF_900747795.2 of Erpetoichthys calabaricus. Classification (NCBI taxonomy): domain Eukaryota; kingdom Metazoa; phylum Chordata; class Cladistia; order Polypteriformes; family Polypteridae; genus Erpetoichthys; species Erpetoichthys calabaricus. Next base: position 195,714,760 of record NC_041402.2, on the reverse strand, counting down.
TCCTCTCATGTACACAGAAATTGAAATCAGCTCAGCCGCACATAAGGACAGTGCAGAAGTGGACTAGTAAGACTGTGGAAAGCCTCTCTGGGAGGACACTCAGGTGGAGTAGATGACCATACAGACACAGGTCCTTCTTACATACGTTTCTTTATCAGACAAACAGTACGTCACTCCTGTGCCATCAACAGACCTTTCAAGAGACCAGCAGTGGTCCACTGTTGATGAAACGGGAACTGAAGATGACTCTGGTAATTCAATCATGTGAGCTGGGCCAGCTGACGCCATGCTGAACATGAATGGTACGGGGTGGCAGCCATTAGTTAGCATACAGAGTGGTCTCAGGTCAAAAAGGTCTTGCAAATGTAAAGAATTCTAATAACATCCAATGGCCTTCATTAAGCGGTGGTCTCTGATTTTCAGGTGTGTCCGAGAGTCTTGAGTTATGTCAGCCTGGATGGGCGAGATACAACAGCAAATGTTACAAATACTTTCCAATGGAGAAGGCCTGGATTGACGCTGAGGTAATGTCTCGTTCTGAGGGCTGTAAGTGACACTGGGGAAATGGTGTGACAGAATGGCATTGCTGCCTTAATATGTGATTTGTGAACAAGTCCAGCACTTTTCTGAGCTCCGTGTCAATCTCCTTCATGGCACGCGTGTCTTTTTTCCCCCCTCAGCCAGTTGGCACCTTTGATTTTTTGTCATTCTGCTGTACCTTCACCCCTCAGTCACTTTATTTGCACTGCATTATGGATCGTCCTTCTTTTGCTTTCTCATTCTCTCTCTGCTCTTTTTACATTTCTGTCCCTCCTCACTCTCACATTCACATTTACACACAAACAAGACAAACAAAGGGAGTAGAAGACATGAAGTGAGCAGGAAGAAGATGGCGACCTGTAAAGCCGTAGCTGCAGGCTGCACTTCATCTGTTCCACAAACCATATCTGTTCCAGAGAACTCGTTCATAAGGTGACTGTTCATAGCGTGAACACAACACCAGTGGATCTCCGGCTCAGTCCTGGGCGCCCCGGTGGCTGCAGGTTTTTGTTTCCTTCGTTTTCCTTCTTATTGATCTCATTTACAGAGGGGGTGACATTTTTATCTGAGGTGACTTACAACATCTGAGAGACGATTGGTTTCATTTCTTTTTTTTTGTTTTCTCCATTATAGGGACAGGCAGGTGAAGTGACTTGCTCAGGTCACACAGGGTCAGTAGTGGGATTTGAACCCACAGCCTCAGAGTCCAAAGCCTTAACCACAATGTCACACCGCCTGCCTCCTTCTAATTCTGCAGCCAAGTCAGCACAGCGGTGGGATTTGACACTTCAGAGACATTTGGTGCTTTTGTGTTGGCGTGAAGAGCTTAGCTTTACTTCACTGCTGTCCTCTCCTACTGATTTGCTCTTTTGGTTTGGAGACGTTTGCTCCCTTAGTTTGACCCCAATAATGACAGTTAACAACGAGCAGAGCAGACCCCCGGGGCAGGAGATCCTGAATGCTGAAAGGCTGCATCTGCTTCAGTGCCAGGCCCACCGACAGGCTCAGTGGGAAATAAATTAGAAATCAAGATGAGAACGATGATGAAAATTATAAAAACATTTAAAAAAAACACGGAATTATCAGCGTGTCACATACAGAAATGACGGGCACATTCCAATCAAAATGTACCAACCGTAGTTTTGTCATTTCAACATGGACCCCAAAACACAGAAACTGAGAGGTAACAGCTGACTTAGTTAGGACTGGAATTCAATTAAGAAGAGAAGTTTGAACAGAAATCTGCAGCTCTGGGGGTCTCCAGGGCCGAGTTTGAGAACAAGTGGGCTAAACAGAAAAACAAATGATAAGAAGTGGACCCCAATCCTAACAAATGACCCCAAATTCACATTCAAATAATACTAAAGTCTGAATATACACACAGTGACTGACTCACTCGCTCACATATTTATCATTTAGTTCAAAAGCTGACAACTGGCAGGACGGCACATGAAGGGCAGTGGGTGCCCACAAAGACAGGGAATTTGGATAAGTCCATATTTAGGGCGAAAAACACCACCTTAAAATAAAAAAAACAAAAAAACACCCTAAAATTTCCAAAAATAATTTAACTGTTTTGATTGAAATTTGGTGACGTAAAAAAAAAAAAGAGAAGGAATGACAGAGAAATGGGGCTGCCATTCATGTGAATTACCATTGGGATTAATAAAGTAAATATCTATCTGTTATATAGCGCCTTTCATATTTATCTATCTATCTATTATATAGTGCCTTTCATATCTATGTATCTATCTATCTATTATATAGTGCCTTTCACATCTATCCATTATATAGTGCCTTTCACATCTATCTGTCTATTATATAGTGCCTTTCATATCTATGTATCTATCTATCAGGAGTGAAGAGGACAGACGAGAGGTCAGGGAAGCTAAAAGAAGACTTGCAGGTTAAAATGTTAGATCAATGTGGATGAGGACAAGACCTTCAATCCATCAGAATTCGCCAGTCCTGTCCACGTAAATCCACCAAAATAACATCAAGTCAAGGTGTGGGGGTCCCTATAGTCCTTGTGTCCACCACACTACTTGGTCACGTATTACACGAGTCTGTGGCTCTCTGTGTGACATTTACTCTTAATGTGTTTCCAACTGTGTTCCCGTGTACTTGATGAACTAATTTTTAAGTCACTGTCTCACTCTACTGGACTAATGCTCTTCATCATTTTAAACACTTCAGTCAGTCAGGTCTCCTCTTCATCTCCTTAAGGCTCAGCTCTTTTAATCTTTCCTCATCACTCACCCCCTGTAGCCCCCCATAATCAGCCAGTCGCTCTTCTCTGGACCTTCTCTTGTGCTGCTGTGTCCTCTTTGTAGCCTGGAGACCAAAACTGCACCCACGGCTCCAGATGAGGCCTCACCAGCCTCAGCAGAACCTCCTGGGACTTGTACTCCACACATCAAGGCGCTATATAACCTGACATTCTGTTAGCCTTCTTAATGGCTTCTGAACACTGTCGTGAAGTTGATAGCTTAGAGTCCACTATGACTCCTAAATCCTTCTCATAAGGTGGACTCTTGATTTTCAGACCACCCATTGTGTATTCAAGCCTCACATTTTTACTCCATCCATCCATTTTCCAACCCCCTGAATCCAAACACCGGGTCATGGGGGTCTGCTGGAGCCAATCCCAGCCAACACAGGACACAAGGCAGGAACCAATCCCGGGCAGGGTGCAAACCCAACACAGACATTTTTACTCCCTACATTTCCATCCTTCCATTATTCAACCCGCTATATCCTAACTACAGGGTCACGGGGGTCTGCTGGAGCCAATCCCAGCTAACACAGGGCACAAGGCAGGAAACAAACCCCAGGCAGGGCGCCAGCCCACCGCAGACATTAATTTCATCCTCCACTAATCTGCCCGAGCCTGTCTGCTGTGCAGGTCCCTCTGTGATGATTCAGTGGATTCTCGATGATCTGCCAGTCCACCTGTCTTGGTATCAACTGCCAACATCACCAGCTTGTCCTTCATATTCCTATCTAAATCATTTATAGATATTAAAAATAGCAGCCACCCCAGCACTGCCCAATGCTGGTCACCACTCTTAACATCTGCCAATCCTGAAGTGGATCCTCAGCCCATCACCCTCTGCTTCCGGTGTCTCAGCCAATTCTGCCTCCATCTTCACAGCACACCCTGAACTGCCACTTCTTTAAGTTTGATGCCCACCCTCTCATGTGGCACCTTATCAGATGCTTTCTGAGATAAATCACATCATCTGCTCCTCTCTGGTCGTCTCCTTTTCTTGCTTCCTTGGTAAAACACAAGCTCCTCGTCTGAGCCCACGCTGACTGTTGCATCACGGGGTGCCCACAGTACTCCTTGTTCTGCCAGTTTCTTTTTCAGTCAGGTTTATACTCGACATGTTCATGTTGGGCCACATGGTGAAAATGACATCACACAGTAATGCAAGCCCCCCACAGCAATTTAACTACATGGTGATGCCAGATGGTGCCGTGTATCCAAGATGGCTGATTTCAAGGAGAGGCTGCTGACGTGATTTCCAGAATGATCAACAAAAGGCTTAATCTGACGCAACAGGCCTTCAAAGTGTGATAGAGACAGGCATGCGTGTGTGCAGCCTGTAAACGTCACTGCTGTGTGTCAGAAGGAGCTAACGGGCACCACGACTCAGGGTGTATCGCCATTGACGCCAACCCTTCAAACCTTTGTACCGCTACAAGATTACAATTCAAAGCCTTACATTTCAATCCGATTGAAGCCTTCATTTCTACAGGATCCCTGAAATTTCCTTTATTTCTTCTAATTGCCTTTTTGAATTCTAAAGAACACACTTTACTGTAAAATGGTGTCTTGCCAGGACCGCCAACAGAGGCCAAGGTCAGGACAGGCAGGAATTGACCTGCAGCATCGATGCTTTACTGACGGGTGACTGTATGTGGCATATTCAAGAGTGAGGAGCTCCAGCCGGCTAATGATATTAACAGCCGCTAAAAAAATAACAGCAAATATCAAAGTGAGAAGCACTCGACTAGTGACACACAATAGTGACACACAATAGTGACACACGCTAGTGACACACAATAGTGACACACGCTAGTGACACACGCTAGTGACACACACAGGTCTACAGATACGTCTGCACATCCGACTGCACAACAACAGAAGCCCACAGACTTGGATGTGGCAAAGCCGACTAACGCAGCTAGCAGACCCATAACTGTATAAAGCTGACAGACTGATCACCACCCAGACACCCACCTCCCATTGGCACGTGAGATGTGTGCCCACCATGTGCCCGGCCTGTCCCAGCAGCTTCTCTGATGTGGACGTCCACAGGACCACCATTATTGATTTCCAACGGACATTAAACTTCATAATTGTGCAGACCTCATGTCTGAAGTTGGGTGGCACCTCACTTTAAAGTGACAAAGGACAGGCAGTGACACAGCTGGACGGTCCAGTGGTCAGTTTAAGACCAGCAGTGGCCTTTTAAGAGTTTGCTGTCTGAAAGCCTTAAACAAAATGCACTCCAAGTATCATGCAGGAGAGCCGCTGCCTCAGGGGTCTTACGAAATCTCCAAAAATAAAATGACTGTCAGGTGCCATGACAGCCACCAGTTTTTGTTGTGTCCTCCTGATGTGTGTGCCATGCTGGCCTAACGTGGACCCTCTCTGTCACCCCCTCCTGTAGCTTTACTGCATCAGCCTTGGAGGAAACCTGGCGTCTGTCCACAGCAGTGGTGCCAACCACTTCATCACCAGTCTGATTAAGAGAAGTGACTCCTCTGGCCCCATCTCGTGGCTCGGAGGCTCCAACTCTGTGCAGGTAAGTTGCCCTCCTGTCCATTCATCTTTGTGGTCTGGGGGGCTGTAATCTCTAAGATGGCAGTGGAGTGCAATCCTGCTGCAGTGAGGGTCCCGTTGCTTACCGCAGTTCTGGTGTTTTGCAGACCTCATCGTGGCTCTGGACTGATGGGTCCCCGTGGGATTTTACAAAATGGCATTGGGGTGAGCCCAACAACTTCGGAGGCACTGAGAACTGCATACACATCAACTATGCAGGTAAGCCGTGTGTTCTGTTTTAGGGCTGATGATGATGACCACTGCAATGGTGGCCGCTGTCATTTCAACGTTGAGACTGGACGCCACACCAGGGGTAGCCTGGCACTGGACTGGGGTGCTGTGAAGCACTCTGGGGGGCACTCAAGTCTTTTCATGCTTCACTTGAGCACAGTGTACAATAAGAGCGGTGTGTGTGTGTGTGTGTGTGTGTGTGGCAGCAACATGTGGGACCGTCCTAAAGACCCCCGTGTAACACACTCTGGAGAACTGAGCAAATCAGAGAAATCTAACTGTCACTGCATTGACTTGTGACGGGCACAGCAGGAGGGCGGCCACCAGGGGGCTTGTTAGGACGTGATGAGTGTCACAAATAATTCAATGAGAATAAAGAGAGTGTGAGGGATTCATAAGAGCGAAATCATCAGCCTTTGTTTAAATATCAAATACTCAACCAATAAAAAATAAAAAAGAATAAACAAGACCACGCGCTCACCTCATGCGGCCTTTATAAGTTCTGTTGTTCAGTGGGCAGTATTGTGGCATTTGGTGGCCCTCTGATGGACTGGCTCCACACTCAGGGGTGGTTGGCACTTTGCACCTGATGCTGTCAGGGTGGTCTCTGGTCACCGTGTGCATGGGTGGGCGTCAAGCAGGCCTGATAACGTTTGGATGGCTGAATTACATTTTATGGGGGCACACTGGCATGGCAGACTGCAGCCTGGCCACAGCCTGTGTGTGTTTATTCCTCACATCCCAAAGACATTCAACTGGAATTCTATGGGAAAAAAGCAAAAAGTATTCAGCCAGAGAGGTGCACAGGAGGTCATGTTGTAACGGCCGACCCCTTTTACCCAGCCGGCAGCTACACCTACAAGACCAGTGGCCTGGATAATTAACTGAGAGATAATCTAACTATCAAGCCGTACTTCTTACCAATTAAACTTTTCCCCCCACACTCGACGGTGAAAAATATGAGCATAAAAACAATGTAAAATTAAACAGATTATATGTATTAAGTAAAACAAGACATGCAAAAAATAGAAACATATAAATACAAATATCCCTCCACCCCAGCAATAACAAGACACCACCAAACATATATAAATATACACAACAAAAACCCTCCCTTGTCCCTGTAACAAATAAACACACAACACGAAAACAACAATGAATGATAAACTGAAAATGAATGTGAACGTGAGTCCGGTAATAAAGAAACTGTCCTGAAAGCGGATGACTGAATTAGTGATATTGAGTTGTTTGAATCTCCCTGAAAAAATGGAACAGCCTCACCGTGAATCCTCGTGTGTGTGGTGGATGATTAAGTCCTACCCCGGGGTATCTCATGGTGAGGTCCTTGAAGTAAATCCGACAGATGGAAAACAAACTGGATTGGCAAGCGCGATGTGGACAATAACTGGTACCGTTGGTTCGTGGTCGTGAATGAAAAATCTCCTTCTCTCCTCTCTCTTCCTTCTCCTCCTGCTGGCTTAAATAATCCTGTGACGGCTGTGATTGATTGTAAACAGGTGTTTTCCAGGTTTGTGGCTGTGGTCTCCTTCCATCATCCGTCCCCTTTTTACGGGGACGGCATAAACTGATGCACAAACAGTAAACGGGACAATGAAACGAGACGCACTCAGAACTGACATTTAAAACACTATGTGGCCCCGCTACAATGTGTTTGGATTTTCAGAAAGCTTTTCATAAGAGAACCTGCAGATCAACCTAAAACACGTGGAACTCATGCCATGGTGTGCCAATGGGTCCAAAATCGGCTTTGACTGTGGAAACAAAGGGTTATGAGGGTGGAGGTTACTGAGATTATAGGATGTTACAAGTGATGGTCCTCACTGCTATTGTACTATAAGTGACAGCACCAAAGACGTGGGGGGCACCTCAGGAGAGGGACAAACGGGCAAAACAGGCCAAAGGTCAAAACCGGAGAGCAAAGGTGTCATAACATGACATGAGAATCAGGGTCTAATCTCATAACACAAGGTCACACCAGAGGGGACCCTCACTGAAACACAGCACTGCTTTTCTGGACCACCCTACACGACTCCACTCAGTTCTACTCCAAGGTCCTCCATGTGATCCGATCTTCACGTAAGTCACAAATGTCAGCAAAGTCAAATCGGCTCAACACGCTAACAGCACACGAGTCTAATGGACATGAACCCAGCATTCAGGGTGGGCACTGGAGGAGCTGAATGAAGCCCTGGACTGAGGGTCTGCTCAGAGCCCACTTGGCGGCAGTAACCTCCAGCTGCGTCTGCTCCGCCATATTCTGAGGATGTCAGGTGTGCGTCTGTACGTTGTTAGCGGAAGCAGACTGCGTGTGTTTGCTGTTCTATTGTACTGTCGATGGCCGCATTTCAATATAAATTTATTTACTTAATGCAAAGGGAAGTATTGCCAAAGGGCCTTTTCTTGCCATTGTGCCCGAGGCTCTTCTGGGTGAAGAATCAGGTGGCAACGCTAGAGCAGATGCAAACATTCACAAGCTGTTCATCTTTTAATCACCCCAGGGAATGATGGGAAAGGAATCACTCAATGAAAATGTCAAAAAAGGAATCAAACTCAGCCATTGATAAAACAGAGCCCAGTCCAATACCCTGTGATGGACTGGCACCTGCCTTGTGCCCAGTGATAGCTGGGATGGGCTCTGCAGCACTAAATGGGTTAGAAAATGACGGACCGACCCCAGTTCAGTTGGCACCAAGCGAGCCGTCATTCAACAAAACCCTTCATGGGTCACACGTAGCTCACTGAAAAACTGGGCGAGATGACCCACCCTGCGAGTGACGTCATTAAGTACCCACAACACTTGGCAACACTTCAATCATTTTCGCCAGCACAGATTGAGACCCCACAGACCCCACTTAGCTCCTTGACAGACAGCTGATCAGACTTTTACTAATGCAGTGTGTTTCGTGGTGTTTTGTGTTTGGCGAGTGGAGATCAAGCGGCTTGGTCACCAGAGAGCCTACTTTGGTTCATGGGGCTCTGAGGGGTCCCCAGTGGTCTTTTTGGTCACACAGACACCCACACTGCTGAAGAGGCCCCTTGCCATCACACCCAGACCCTCCTCTGAATTTGTGCATCTCTTGGTTTAAAACCCCTGCTGACGTTGGTGACGGCGTAACACCAGGCAGCTGGGCCCTGAGAATTTCCTTTCGATGTCCTCCACCGCGTCACCTGCACGCCGACTCCTGGTCCAACTTTCCAGCACTCAGCGGGTGGGAGTGCGACGTTCTCCAGTCCCTCAAATCTCAAACCGTGTTTGTGAGTTGCTGCTCCTCCAGTGTTGTCCTCACCTCTCCTCTTGTGTTTCTTTTCAGTTCAAGGCCACTGGAATGACTTCGGCTGTAGTAATCATTATCCATTTGTCTGCATGAGAGACGAATGGCCAATGCTGAAAAATAAAAAGGAGTGAAGCCACGAGAGACGGTGAAGATGTCTGATCTTCATTACACTTTGTCTGTTTGTAAATAAAAACACATCTAGCATTCATCCTGCTGTCTTGTTCTCTAAATTATTTTCTCATTTAGGATGGACAAGCTACAGTACTAAGACATGTCACTTGCTCTCCTTCGCCTGCTCTGTGACTAACAGGCCACCTCATATGACCTAAGTAAACTCAGCAGTGGCCACAATCTGATGGCTGTAACCAATGGGTGGTCACCCTGAGGTGGGCTTCAGATCTTGGCTGGCTGGCTGACCGCAGTAGTGATGGGCAGCACCACACAACACTGTAAGAAGTGAATGGAATAACAGTGAAGGTGTGCTGCAGGATGGGAGCCGTGACTTAAAGACCACCAGCCACACAGTGTGATGGGGGTCATGATGGGCCTGAGAGATTTGAGCTGTCTGATGTGGGCATTCTGACCAGTGTGATGTGGCGGTGGTCCTGCTGCTGGGGTCTTGAGGTTTTCGTGGCTCAGCCGAGGATGTGGAGAGGCAGTTTACGTAGATGACGATGTCCTCTTTGTCCCACCCGACTGTGACCTTCCAGATGCACTTGAGTGATTTGTGGCTGGGATGAGGATCAGCACCTCCAAGTCTGAGCTCAGGGTTCCCAGTTGGAAAAGCTGGGATTGGTCTGTAGTGGTCCGGTGCTGCTAAGATTCACACCATCAAGATGACGGTGATTTATTTATTTTTATTAGAGGATCCCAGGGACGCCCCCAGCCTTGGCTCGACCCGCACACACTCACAAACTGAGACAAAATAAATCACACTGGGGAACAACAACAATTAAAGAATATAATGAAATTAAATAATATAAATAATCCCACCCCTGTACCCCTACGGCGATATTACAATAAACATATAAACACAAACTCCACACAGCAAAGTCCATGGAATATCACACCAGATGTAATGAGAGATGACGAGAGTTAAGTCCAGAGATCTGCATGTTGTAAGGGAATGAAAAACAGTCCTACTGGTGGACACTAAGGGTGAAGACGGGCAGATGGATGGTTCAGGAGCGCTGCTATACTATACTGGGGCAATGGAAGAAGGAATGTCTGGATAAACGATTGGAGGCGCATTCTTGCCAGTGTGACGTTTGGTATGATCCACCATGCAGAAGTAGCAGTTGCTTGAGTGGTCAGTCAGTTGCTGCCAAATTCGCGGGATAGCAAACTTCATGGCTCTCTTTTCTCCCCTGTACCAACCTTCAAGAGTTTTCTTGCAATATTCGCATGTGAAATGAGGTGCCCAGGGCTTGTCTTGATCTCCGACAGGCATGCTGAAGTATGCCTTGTAGGCCTCACACATCTTACGACATGCTTTCACGGAATACTTTCTCGCTCTTGTCTTTATAAATTGTCCACAGACGTAGCAAAATGCATCTGCTGGGTGCAAGCAACCTCTTGATGCCATCTAAATCAAATCAAAAAAATAACATAAACCGAATTGTTGGTTCGAGTCACCTGTGCTTCTATACTTGTATGACTGCTATTGGACAGTCCAAGAATATTCTAGAAAGTTCTAAAAGTTTCTTGAAAGTTCTAGATAATTCTGGAAAATTCTAGAAACTTCTGGAGAATTCTAACAGTTCAAGAATATTCTAGAAGACTACTCAGTATTGAATGCGAATCGAGAATTTTCTCGAAAACAGACAAATTTCAAAATATCATTGTCCTGATCACAAAAGCAAAGTTTTTGTGGAATAACAGCTATTGTCTATTTTTTTTAGGCATAACAGGTTAGGAAAACACACTTTGTACCCAGGAACAAAATAAAAATCAAAATTTGTTACATAGTGTAATCTACGAGGAGGTGTAACCAACCTTTCTCACTGGACTTGCTGCTTTGTTTTCACTGTATTACATCTTCAACCTGCAATATCAAGAGGAAGCAGCATCCACACTGGAGTTCCTTCAAAGGTAAATTTATTTTTGTCTTTCAATAATATGGTAATAATAGTATTTTTAAAAAGTAAAGTTATAGTTTACTTTAAGCTTTAAGCTGTAAGTTTGGTAACACTTCATAACATTAGCTAATGTATTAAATAACAAGCTGTTACACTACTGTGTAAATCTTTTAAATCTTGTTTTATTATTAAAGTTTTCAGACATTGATCTCAGAAAGTCTTCCCTTATTATTTTTCAGACGATTTGTTGGAATAAATCCGTAAAAAGGGACCAAGGCTGCAAAAGGAAAAGTGACATCTAAAAAGACTGGGAAAACTGTTCAAAAGAAGACCATGACAGTCAATCTGAAAATGTCAGATCCTTTAAAAAGATTGATGGACTTTGAGTGGCACTTTATTTAAAATGTTTTTTGTTTTACAGTGGTTTGTAAAAACTGTTATATATTTTTTTTGTATTCTACGTTTAATATCCAGAAAGGACAGGTGTTTGATAAAACCTTTTGTTGATTTATTTTACATATTTATATTGTGTTTTGGGGTGGCACGGTGGTGCAGTGGGTAGCGCTGCTGCCTCGCAGTTAGGAGACCCAGGTTCACTTCCTGGGTCCTCCCTGCGTGGAGTTTGCATGTTCTCCCCGTGTCTGCGTGGGTTTCCTCCCACAGTCCAAAGACATGCAGGTTAGGTGGATTGGCGATTCTAAATTGGCCCTAGTGTGTGCTGGGTGTGTGGGTGTGTTTGTGTGTGTCCTGCGGTGGGTTGGCACCCTGCCCAGGATTGTTTCCTGCCTTGTGCCCTGTGTTGGCTGGGATTGGCTCCAGCAGACCCCCGTGACCCTGTGTTCGGATTCAGCGGGTTAGAAAATGGATGGATGGATATTGTGTTTTTTTTTTGTCCCTGAAGCTTGATTATTATTTAATGTCAAGTTGAGGCATTTCGAAATTGTGTTTGTTTTCTTAAGCCATCTTTGTATTTCTCCATGTTATGGCTGCTTATTTGTTGCACCATAGTTTATGCACTCGACAATATGATGGCTTGCATTTTTCACATTTTTTTGGCACAACAAACAGCTTAACAATTAATATAATGTTAAATGGAAATAAAGAAGGACTAAAACAATAAGTTGGCCTTATTTATTTTGTTTTACACAAATATAAAATGCAGGGTATAATAGCATTTGCAATTTAGAATTGGGTTCTGATTAAAATGTAAATTAACAGCTATATACTGCTAAATAACAGTTGTATGCTGTAGCTAAAAAAACCAGCATCTTGCTGCTAATTTTAATAACAGTAACCCACCGTATTTTATCAGTGCAATGCTGGCAACCACAGCTGCCAGTAGATTACCGTTTTTTTACAGAATTTTTTTTTACAGTGTATTTGTGAAGTCAGGGATGAATCTTCTGTAGTAACCACTGTGGACACTTTTTGTGACTGAAGACAGAGAAGAAAATTAAAATTAGTCAAAACCTTTTATTAATACATACCAGGCAAGGGTAAAATGTCAGAGAAACACAGTCCTAGGACACCGCGCTTCATCTGCCTCGAGCGCAGATGTCCTTGTTCTTTTATACCTTTCTAATCTCCTGATCGTTGACCATGTAAGCAAAAAATAGCATCCTGACTCATTGTACTTTTCCAGTTTTGTAAAGTCATTACCCTAAAGGTATATTTTCTTGTCACACACATCATCAAAAGAAACTTCTAGAAAGTATACATGCTTTTTGTCACGTACGCAAAACACAAACAAGTTTCATCACTCTGTCCTATTTTCTATACACACATACATTTTGTTCAATTACATCTTTTTATGTTTTCACACTCCTCCCTTTTTGAACAAAAATGATGTGGGCCTATAAATTCTATCTTGAAATGGTTGATGAAGGGGAAGGGGGAGAGAAAATGGAAGAAGCTACACGAGACATGCGCTCATCATGTAGCATATATGCCATTTCCATAGAGGCGGTAAAGTACTTAGATATTATATAGCGAACCAAAGGAATAATACAACAACCAACCAGGAGGAGGAGACAAAATGTCACAACCAAAGAAATGAAAACAGATCTTATCCATTGTCCCCAGGATCCGAAGGAGGATGCAAACCACTGATCCCAAGGATTTGTAATGCCAGAATTAGTGGAAAGTTCTTTAGAGAGAGCAGTGAGGCCTGCCAATGCACGAGTTATTGATCCATCTGGCGCGGTATTATTTGGAATATATGTACAACAAGCATCACCAAACATAGCACAGACACCTCCCTTTTCGGCAAGTAACATGTCCAAGGCTAGACGATTTTGCCAAGTCATCAGAGAAGTATGATCAAGCTGTTCATGTATGCCTTCAATAGCGTCTTTGGTGAAGTTAAGGAAACGTTGTTGGTTATAATAAAGGTAATTAATCCAGTCTACATTCTTATTAATAGTAATTTGGGGTATGATAGATTCAAAACCGGCTGCGACTTGATCCCTAGCTTTAAATCTGTCTGGGACACCCCTAGGGACTTCAATAGCATCTATGTATACTCCAGGGCCATGTAAGGAGAGGGAGGTAAGGATAGAAGTCTAAAAGGCATAACTAATTGGATTGGAGCACAGGTACCAGACCAATTAGGGGGAAAGGTGGCAAATAATTTGGACCTACGACACATCCACCAAATATCTGATCTAGGAGTGGTTTGGGAGAGAAGAAAGGAAGACAGAACGGTGTTCAGAGAAAAGTTAACCTGAAAAGTTTGAGAACAGAAAGAAAATGGTAATTCTCCTACCCATGTCGTTCCATAAGATTTGAAACATGTATAATTTCCTTCGTGAGTTTAAAACATAGGGGTATCCATGTGACGGGTGGGGGGGGAAAAAGAATAGATAGATTAAAACACTTTGAACTAGAGAGGGGTTTCTTGGAAGTAGTGAATAAATACAGAAGGCAGGGCAACCCCACGGGGTCAGAAATGTTAGATAATGGGAAAGGGACTGTAGCTAAATGAGGACGGGCTGCAGCGCACGCATAACAATGAGAACGATTAACTTGCTTAGCTGAATAGAGAACCCACTGCAACCATCTATTCTGATTCCCATAACCAGTTTCTACTGAAAAAGTGGATGAAAGGGTGGAAATATTCATAATCTTAACAGGAGAAAAATCTGAACCAAAAGTTGGGGAGATGGGTGTGTGTGCCAGAGAATGAGGGGTGTTAGTAACAGGATTGTCAATCTTAATTAGAAATCTCCCTAAAGGGTCTGTTCCAGATACATATACCCCTAATACATAAATACCTGAGTTACAATGGTTGTCAGCACATACAATGAGAGGCATGTCCTTTTATGATAGAAAACCGATTTTTCAAACCGTATTTTTGGGCCTCAAAAGGTTGATAACCCCAGTCCTCAGTTCCAGTGTTAGCAAAAACCCATTGCCAGTTGTCGCAGTCACTTCCCCTCATACACACGTATTTGTCAGATCCGGTCCACTGGGCTTGTCGACCAGTCCCACAGTTGATAATAGAGCAGAAATCAAACTGCACTGATGTGGTGATTCCTAACGGGAAAGTCAAGGTGACCAGGGCAGTAGACAAGGGAAAAGAAAAACATAGTAGCACAGCAATCAAGGGTGCCATCTCTTGTAATGTGAGGCGTGAATCCAGGCAGGCAATCCTTCAACTTTCACGGCGTGTGGTGTGGATAGAAGAATTTGGAATGATCCTCTCCACCTAGGCTGATGCCAGTGTTTCCTCCGAGTATCTCGAACCAGGATCCAGGTGCCCAAAGGAATTGGTAAATCCTTGGAAAGGGGACTGGTCCTCCAGGTTTGATTAACCTGCTGGTGGATTTCCTTCAATGAGGTTCGCAAACCTGCAAGACTAGAGAGAAAATCATTGTCCACAGTATGCAAATTCACATTACAACCATGCCAACGGGCATGGGACGTCCGGTCAGAATCTCAAACGGCGATAGTCCCAGTTGTCGGTGTGTCCGTCCCCTTAGTCCCATTAAAGCTAAGGGTAGTGCATCCGGCCATGATAAATTAGTTTGTTCACAAATTTTTGCGAGTTTAGCTTTTATAGTGCCATTGCATCGTTCTACGATGCCTCCGCTTAGGGGATGGTATTCACAATAGCCAGGTGGTTAATTCATTTATAATGGAGTTCACAAAATGAGTGCCATTATCTGTTTGTAACTTTTGAGGGATACCCCATCTTGGAATAATCTCTTTAATTAGTGCTTTAGCTACTGTTTTGGCATCGTTGTGTTTAGAAGGGAAAGCCTCTACCCATCGGGAGAACACATCGACAATCACAAGACAATATCGGAACCCTTTAGACGAGGTTAGTTCAATGAAATCCATTTGGAGGTGTTCAAACGGACCCATTGGATTAGGGGTAACGGCGGGACTTACCTGGGTACCCTTTCCCACATTAAACTTTTGACATATTGCACAGCATCTGCAAAATTGCTCTGCATATGTAGAGAAACCTACAGCTTCCCAATGTTTTTCAACATCTTGAACCATGGCATCTCTACCTGCGTGATCGAGGCCATGGGCGATTTTTGCCATTCCTGGGAAAGAGGCTTTTGGGAGAAAAGGTTTGTTAGTGTGTTTATGAGTCCAGACTCCATCAGAGAGGGACCCTTCTTTGGACCATTTTCTCCTTTCGATATCCGTGGCTGCATTCTGTAAAGAAATAATTTGATTATCAGGGTCCTGGTCATTTCTCTGTTGGAATAAAGAAATTGGTGTGTTATTATATGCAGCCTCTTTAGCAAAGTGGTCAGCTAAATCATTCCCTTTGCTAGCAGGATCCTGTTTTCCTGTGTGAGCTTGACATTTAACAATCGCTAGCTCCGATGGTTTGGTTATAACTTCTAAAAGGGATTCGATCAATTTCTGATGTTGGATGGGTTTGCCAGTACTGGTCTTAAGTTGTGCTTAAAGGTTATCTATGCAACATACTTAAACGCGTCTTTTCCTTCATGCTTATTATTAACAAGGAAAACATACGTGCTTGAACCTTTATTCGTATCAAGTGTGCTGACCACTGCGTCACCATGCTCTTCCTTTATAGTACCTAAAATACACAACTTCCATTCATATCACAATTAGACACACATTCATATCACAATTAGACACATTCCGCTTATCGCCAAAAAACTTGTCTCCCTTCTCATGTAATATTATTAAAAGAGTATTTCTCCTTCAAACTTGATCAGGGTTTAAAAGGAAAAATACTTTTGTATATTTACAAGCCTTAAACAAAAGTGGAGACATTCATTTGCGCTAAACCAATCACACAAATCGATAATTATCTTTTTCAGTTTTTAGTTAGAGCTCTCCAGGACTGGTCTTAAATTCCCTTAGTTTCCATAGTGTTCCATGATCATGGCAGACTCCAAAAGCATACCTGGAATCTGTATAAATTGTTACGATCTTCCCTTCGGACAGCTGACATGCTTGAGTGAGTGCCACGAGTTCAGCTGTTTTGTGCACTTAGCTTGATGAAATTTGATTTGCCTCCAGCAGGCGGTCCCCTTGGACCACTGCGTAACTGGTTGAGGGCGCTCCATTTTTCAATTGTAGCATTTGACAAAGTACAGAGTACATTCTGATACTCATAGGGATCCCTTTTAATACACTCTATAACACAAAATCACCCAAAGCATTTTCAACACACTTCACCCCAGTATTATTCTATATTTACACTATATTTGGAAACAATGCAGCAAAGGAAACAGAGACAAATGGACTCTGAAGAAAAGCAAGTTCCACTCTTCAGGACAAACAAACATAAAACAGCCTCTCATGATGTTAGCTGGTGTTAACACAATCCTGCTCAGCTAACGGCGCCGGTTTCCAGATCAAGGAGACTTCGTTGGCGAACTGAGTCAGCGACAATCAAGGAAGAAAAACTTCCGTGGCGATCCAATTACGACAACAAGGACAAATCCAACTATCGAGAAACCACACGGTACGATACCACAGCAAAACCGCATTCCCAGAAAAAAAAGGCTACAGTCACAGAGAATATTAACTCACAAGAAAAAAGAAAAGGACAGAAGAAATTTCATGAGAACTACATCCGTGCTTGCTAATACAGCTTCTGTTGTTGCAGCCACAGCACGAAGACACGGAGGAAATGCTGCGGCCACTGGATCCAGTTTTTTTAGAAAAAATAAGTCACCGGTCTTTGTTTATCCCCATGTTGTTGCGTCAGTACTGCATTCATAAATCCCTGCTTTTCGTCCACGAACAAAGTGAATGGACGAGAATGATCAGGCAAACCTAGCGCGGGCGCAGATAAAAGAGTAGCTTTGAGGTCACGGTCACAGAGAGCCTTCTCAGCCAATTGTTGCAACGGCTGTGCTCTTTCAGTAAAATTTAGAACCCACTGTCTGCAGTAGCCCAGAATACCTAAAACAGACATAACCTGTTGTTTTGTTTAGCTGCAGCTTAACCTTAGAAATTTTATGGCCATTTTCCCACAGAAACAGCAACAATTTCTGGGTGTCTATTGTACAATTTTCTTCCGTCGCGATTTCCATCTACATACTGTTTTCCGGCCAAACGCCGTTTAAATTTACTACTTCCGGCCAGACGCCGTCCAAATTTTTGGGCAAGAGCTTAACCAGAAACACAAAGGGCTTCTCTGTATCCCTGAGGCATGACGGTCCATGTCCATCGGCGGTACCGCGTTTGACGAGATCGGGATGTACGGCGGAGATGCCAGCCTCTGCTTCGGGAGACAAAGGATATTGGGCACGGTGCGGGCGGAAGGAGGATTTCGGGTGGATCACCAGAGGATCACAGTGGGCTATCCTTTGAAACACTACTTTAGTTATTAAATGGTCTTCTTTTCTATAAATTTTCTAGGAGACCCATTTTTACGGGGCGTCTGTTGATCCTCCGAAAATAATCCCTCCAGCACTAATGATTTTGATCCCCCTGTGCGGCGATTAACAGGCTTACTGTTATAAGTTCCCATTTTGTTCCCTTGCCCTCCCGGGTTCTGTATTTAATTTTCCAACTATATACTGATTCGCCTAATCCCTTGTACGTATGAATCAGCAAGGCATTAAGTGTGCCACTCACTAAACCTAAACTGTTCCCTTCTTAGTTCCAAGGGGAGACACCTAACTATCAACTGATCCAGTTCCCAGGAGAACACGGTTTTGTTGCTTCTTCCGTATGTAGATTTATTTATTCCTTCCTAACAGCAATCCTGCAATCTGTGCTCTTTTCGGTTTATATTTCCATACCACCCCGTTACTCGTCCCGTTAGCCTGTCCGCTCACATCCCCGGATTCCAGCTCAGGTGACTTCGTGTCCGATTCGGTTCAAGTCTCCATCACCTTAAGCAACCCGTTGAGATATGAGTATGACTAGACGGTCAACAGGAAACTCGCCCTCCCATTATTTAGAAAATAAAAAATATTCGGAAATCCCCCGGTGCTTACCCCAGCCTGGAAGTGTGCAAGCTCTGTCTGGAAATCCGTTCAGTCACTGTGGATGTAGCAAAGAGGAGACCAGGGGCTCCTCACGCAAGAACTGTTTCAGGACAGGGCAGTCCTAACTTTTGCCGGAGCTGCATGCTCTACTGCCGGACATCTCAAGTTAACGGCAGTCCGCTGTTAAGACGGATCACTGAAATGGTCTCGCTGGAGGAGTCGACCGGCCGTCTCTTGCCCCACGTCCGGGCGCCAAAAACTGTGGACACTTTTTGTGACTGAAGACAGAGAAGAAAATTAAAATTAGTCAAAACCTTTTATTAATACATACCAGGCAAGGGTAAAATGTCAGAGAAACACAGTCCTAGGACACCGCGCTTCATCTGCCTCGAGCGCAGATGTCCTTGTTCTTTTATACCTTTCTAATCTCCTGATCGTTGACCATGTAAGCAAAAAATAGCATCCTGACTCATTGTACTTTTCCAGTTTTGTAAAGTCATTACCCTAAAGGTATATTTTCTTGTCACACACATCATCAAAAGAAACTTCTAGAAAGTATACATGCTTTTTGTCACGTACGCAAAACACAAACAAGTTTCATCACTCTGTCCTATTTTCTATACACACATACATTTTGTTCAATTACATCTTTTTATGTTTTCACACCAGCTAGTCCAAGAAAAGCGCACACCTGTTTTTGCGTTTTAGGATGTGGATAAGCGAGCACCTCCTGTATTTTCCTTAATTGTGGACGAAGTAAACCCCTGGCCATGGAGTAACCTAGATGATGAGTCTCAGACATACCTAGTTTACATTTCTTAGGGTTAGCAGTCAATCCAGCTCGTTTCTGGCTATCAAGTACAGCCTGGAGACGTTTTAAATGCGAATGCCAATCATTGCTGAAAATCAGCACATCATCAAGATACACCCCAGAATATTCAGAATGTGGTCTCAGTATCTGATCCATCATTCACTGAAAAGTTAAAGGGGCCCCATGAAGACCAAACGGGAGTCTTGTAAATTCATAAAGTCCATCAGGAGTCGCAAAT
Source organism: Erpetoichthys calabaricus (assembly GCF_900747795.2). NCBI lineage: Eukaryota > Metazoa > Chordata > Cladistia > Polypteriformes > Polypteridae > Erpetoichthys > Erpetoichthys calabaricus. The sequence continues at coordinate 195,695,299 of NC_041402.2, read as the reverse complement.
GCTGTTTTCTCACCACTGTTAGCCTCTAGAGGCACCTACCAATAACCCTTTGTGAGGTCTAGCGTGGAGATATAGGTCACCTGACCCAATTTTTCTAAGAGTTTGTCTACCCGAGGCATAAGCATCAAATTTAGACACCTTATTCAAGCGCCTAAAATCGATACAGAAGCGAACTGAACCGTCTGGCTTGGGCACTAACACGAGTGGACTACACCAGTCACTTTTACTTTCAGGAATTACACCTAGCTCCAGCATCTTCTTGACTTCTTCGCGCACAATATTTCTTCGTGCTTCCAGGATTCAAAATGGCCACATCTGCACCCGAACACCGGGTTCAGTGGTGATTTTATATTCTGCTAAATTAGTGACGCCTGGCAAGTCTGAAAAAAACATCAGTGTTCTGTTTTATTAAGTTTAATAATTCTGACTTTTGTGAATCAGTCAAATCGTTGCCAATGACAACATCAGTTTGAGAAACAGCAGCCAAGGAAGTGTGAACCTCTTGTGAACCTCGTGCCATTTCTTTAAGAGATTAATGTGTCAAATTTGGAATGGTTTTCGCCGGCCTGGTATTCTAACCTTGTAGTTTACTGGTCCCATACGCTCCCTGCCATTTAGCTAGGAATTTGTGCGGGTCAGACGGTACCAGTACTAAAACACGATCACCGGGTTTGAATTCACGAAGCTGACTGTGTCTATCGTAAAGACGTTTTTGTGTTTCCTGTTCCCGTTGTTGATGCTCCACAGCAATAGAAGAAAGTCTAGAAATTCTATCTTGGAAGGAAACTACCCGTTCTGCAAAACTCTCCCCGAGAGATGTTGTTTCATGTCCTATCCATTCTTCTCGTACAACATCTAGGATACATCTTGGGCACTTGCTAAATTATACCTCAAACGTTCTCAAACCAGTGGATGCTTGCGGCGATTCCCGCACCACGAACAAAACAAAAGGCAGGACGGTGTCCCAAGTTGTGGGATCATTATGAGCAACTCTTCTGGTCATTTGTTTTAAGGTCTTGTTAAACTGTTCAGTCAAACCATTAGTCTGAGGATGGTAAACAGTGGTGCCCAATTTCTTAATAGCGAATCTATACATATTAATAAAAGGCAAAGCCCTCACTGACTGACTGACTGACTGACTGACTGACTGACTGACTGACTCATCACTAATTCTCGAACTTCCTGTGTAGGTTGAAGGCTGAAATTTGGCAGGCTCATTCCTTACAGCTTACTTACAAAAGTTAGGCAGGTTTCATTTCGAAATTCTACGCGTAATGGTCATAACTGGAACATTTTTTTGTCCATATACTCTAATGGAGGAGGCGGAGTCACATACTCTAATGGAGGAGGCGGAGTCACGTATCGCTTCATCACGCCTCCTACGTAATCACGTGAACTAAAAACAAGGAAGAGATTTACAGCACGAGTCAAACGCGGGAACGAAGGTAAATGACGTTAATTTTTGAGTGTCTTTTAATACTGTGTAAGCATACATATTAACACATGTGCAATTAAACGTGTGCATTTACGGGGTGATTTCTCAGGCTTAAAAGCTCGCCTTTTACTAAAAAGGTAAATGCAAAACTATTTTCAATCATTCTATGATTTGCTTCTCACAACTGAAGGCACCGTGGCTGATGTTATGTCACTTGCTGTCCAACCATAAGCGTTACCTGGTAGGTAACCAGCCACTCACTTCACTCCCTTACGGGAATCGAACCTCTGAGGTTTTCTTTTGTTCTTAATTAAAATTTAAAAGCAATACTTCACTGCTGCTAAGCCCCTCTAGCGCTGACGTCCGAAGTTCGATTACCGTAAGCGAGTGCAGTGAGTGTGTACGCCTGATGAGCCAAGAATAAGGGGGAAAGATGTGTCGCGCACTCTTTGCATTATTTGACAGTAAACTATTTTCAACCATTCTATGATCTGCTTCTCACAACTGAAGGCACCGTGGCTGATGTTACCTGACTTGCTGGCCAACCATAAGCGTTACCTGGTAGGTAACCAGCCACTCACTTCACTCCCTTACAGGAATCGAACCTCGGACGTCAGCGCTACAGGCGAAGCCCCTAAAATTGCGCCACGGCGTGTGGTTCGTTTATTTGACAACATGTAGATCGGGGTAATTACATTCACGGCATTCGTAGTCTGATTCACAATCTGATTGTATGGGTGGTTACCTACCAGGTAACGCTTATGGTTAGCCAGCAAGTCAGCTCGAAGTGATCACTCGAGTGAAGGCAGCTTCACAAAAAAACAGATCCTTAACAAACTGTTATTAGTATATTTTCCGTCAATTTAAAAAGGTTTTATTTTCTTCTTAATAAAAATTTAAAAGCAGTACTTCGCCGGTGCGAAGTGCGGGGATTTGAGCAACTGACACATACAGACATATTCATGAGTGCAGGTACTTCGGAAAGAAAGCACCGTGTAAACCTAAAGTTTAAATTAAGTTCATAGACCTACAAAAGGTTGCCATTCATTTGAGGCAAGATTGCTTTTCTTCTGTACAACTATACGTTGCATTCTCAAGAGTGTGCTTGCACGGCTTCGGATATAGATATATATATATATATATGTATGTCTATATATAAATATGTAAGCTTGTAAGTACTGCCTTACTTCTCTTTAAGAAATGAAGATGTAATGATACTTGATTTAAACGATTCCATGTCTTGCTGGGTTTGCGTAGCTTATTGTCAATATCTTTACACCTGTTTTTAACAATTATTGACTGAAACGGGCTTTCACGAAAAAAGTTAGGGCTTTGCTACAGGATACACCCTCCACAAGTTAAGCAAGTAAAAATAAAATATATATTTCTGTTTTATTTAAACCTTTTAAGTTCGTATGCATAGCCCCATTTGGCTGTTTAGTTTTTTTTTTCTTTCTTCAGTAATATTTAATCTCCTTAAAGAAAAAGAACATATCCATTTTACTTTTTTTGTATCTCTTTAGTAATATTTTAGTGTAAAAGGATAACCAGTATTTAAACCTTTTATGTTACTTTATAAATTTATTTTACACAATGTTGAAAAATTAATAAGAAAGCTACATATTTTGGCAGCTGCTGCTTTCATTTTCAATGAAATGAAAAAAGCTCTCCAAGAGAAAACCTCAATGAAGAAGAAACAGTTTGCACTCTAAAAAGGAGAAACCCTCATTTATAAAGGTTTGCTGCAGGTGACTTAACTGAAAATAAATGAATAGTTCCTATGTGTATAATACATATTTATCTATTTGACGTATGCCTTTATTCCAGCAACTTACAACATCTGAGGTACAATTTGTTACATTACTTTTGTTTTTTGCAGCACAGGCAGGTGAAGTGACTTCCTCAGGGTCACACAGTGGTGTCAGTACCAGGATTTGAACTGACAAGCTCCGAGTTTACTGAAATATTACTGAAGAAAGAAAAAAAATGAAAACGGGCAAATAGGGCTATGCATACAGATGTCCATCCATCCATTATCCAACCCGCTATATCCGAAATACAGGAGCCAATAAGTAGATATGTATATATACAGTATATATATATATATATGTGAATGTATGTATGTATATATGTATGTCTATATTTATATATATATATGTAGATATGTAAATTTGTATATGTATATATATATGTATATGTGGATGTGTATATGTATATATATGTATATGTAGATATGTATATATATGTAGATATGTATATATATGTATATATGTTTATGTATATATATAGTTACATAACCTCTTTAACACACTACTTCTCCGCTGCGATGCACGGGTATTTTGCTATATGTATATATATATATATATATATATATATATATATATATATATATGACAGCAACACTCATAACAATGACAACACAATTACATATATATATATGTACATATGTATATATATATATATGTGTCAATCTATCTATCCATCAAATGGTCTGTAATCACTCTGAAAAGACAACCGTCTTTTTCTAGAAAGTGTGGCGTTTTCAAGCCCCCGGTATCGCGCTCTTGGTAATAGGAGTCACTAGCAGTATGAACCCGTTTAAATGCATATTCTAAAGAGCCATCAGCACGCTGAAAGCACACAAAATCTGGCCGCTGACTAGTACTCGGTTTGGGTTCGGAGACATTCACAATCTGAGAGGATGTGGAAGGGCCTTGCCAATCTGAGAAATTGTGGTTACTCAGAGTTACTGGATAGATTGGGTTCAATATCTAAATTGGGTTCTAGATTTTTCCCAACTGCCATCAGTTCCCCATCTTCTTCGCCCGGACTAAGTTCAAGAGGCGAATCGTTTACTGCTGAGCGATGTTCAGCCATTAGTCTAGGAAAAAGGCCAAGGGGATGAGTCAGAAACAGCAGACCACACTTTAAAGTGACGACCCTTATAAGTTAAAGGAAGAAGCAATGTCTCATAGTCTTTAACATCTCCATGTACACAACGTATTTTTACAGTCTCAGTATTACTATGGTAACTGTTGTCACACAAAGGTCACTGCCTGAGTTCAATAACGCTGTCACCTCGCGGCCCCCGAACTTCACCGAGAAAAATAAGCCATCTTTCTTTTTCGACAGATCCAGAATATTCGAGCAACAAACCTCCGCTGCGCCAACTTCCATCGATTGAGCAGGAGACAGGCGACAATCTCTCACCAAGTGACCCGCCTTTAAAAAGGTGGAGCACCGCGCGAGAGGCACATTACACGACAGAGCCGGCTAGAAGGGAAAGGAGGAATGTGAAGGTAGTCTGTCCATGTTTCTTAGGGGTTTTCCCAGGGGCATCTGTAACTTCTGGGGGTGCGATCAGCTTCGCAGCTCACAATCTATCTATCTATCTATCTATCTATCTATCTATCTATCTATCTATCTATCTATCTATCTATCTATCTATCTATCATATAGTGCCTTTCTATCTATCTATCTATCTATCTATCTATCTATCTATCTATCTATCTATCTATCTATCTATCTATCTATCTATTATATAGTGCCTTTCTATCTATCTATCTATCTATCTATCTATCTATCTATCTATCTATCTATCTATCTATCTATCTATTATATAGTGCCTTTCTATCTATCTATCTATCTATCTATCTATCTATCTATCTATCTATCTATCTATCTATCTATCTATCTATTATATAGTGCCTTCCTATCTATCTATCTATCTATCTATCTATCTATCTATCTATCTATCTATCTATCTATCTATCTATCTATCTATTATATAGTGCCTTTCTATCTATCTATCTATCTATCTATCTATCTATCTATCTATCTATCTATCTATCTATCTATCTATCTATCTATCTATCTATCATATAGTGCCTTTCTATCTATCTATCTATCTATCTATCTATCTATCTATCTATCTATCTATCTATCTATCTATCTATCTATCTATTATATAGTGCCTTTCTATCTATCTATCTATCTATCTATCTATCTATCTATCTATCTATCTATCTATCTATCTATCTATCTATTATATAGTGCCTTTCTATCTATCTATCTATCTATCTATCTATCTATCTATCTATCTATCTATCTATCTATCTATCTATCTATCTATCTATCTATCTATTATATAGTGCCTTCCTATCTATCTATCTATCTATCTATCTATCTATCTATCTATCTATCTATCTATCTATCTATCTATTATATAGTGCCTTTCTATCTATCTATCTATCTATCTATCTATCTATCTATCTATCTATCTATCTATCTATCTATCTATTATATAGTGCCTTTCTATCTATCTATCTATCTATCTATCTATCTATCTATCTATCTATCTATCTATCTATCTATCTATCTATCTATCTATCTATCTATCTATTATATAGTGCCTTTCTATCTATCTATCTATCTATCTATCTATCTATCTATCTATCTATCTATCTATCTATCTATCTATCTATCTATCTATCTCTGTCAGTAGATTACTCTGGTCTGGGGTGGGCGTGGTTGTTGGTTGCGGGTCCACTTCGTTCGTTGAGGGTCACTGTGAGTATTTTCTCATTTTCTTTTCTATCTTTTTTTCTTATCAGTTTAATGTATAAAGATTTTTTTTACTGATTTGCCATTTATTTAAAAGTCTATTGTTTATTGTTGGGTGGCGCAGTGGGTAGCGCTGCTGCCTTGCAGTTGGGAGATCTGGAGACCTGGGTTCGCTCCCCGTGTCTGCGTGGGTTTCCTCCCACAGTCCAAAGACATGCAGGTTAGGTGGATTGGCGATTCTAAATTGTCCCTTGTGTGTGCTTGGTGTGTGGGTGTGTTTGTGTGTGTCCTGCGGTGGGTTGGCACCCTGCCTGGGATTGGTTCCTGCCTTGTGTCCTGTGTTGGCTGGGATTGGCTCCAGCAGACCCCCGTGACCCTGTGTTCGGATTCAGCAGGTTGGAAAATGGATGGAAATTAATTAGATCATTTAAGAAATATAGCAAAAGTTAGATCTCTTATAACTTTGCAAGATGCTGAAAAATGAGTTCACGCTTTTGTTTTTAGTTGACTAGAATTAAGGGAATTCCAAACCCAGTCCTGGGGACCCCCTATGGCTAAAGGTTTTCATTCCAAGCAGCTTCTGTTTTTAATTGGACTCCTGTGCTAATTAAGTGAACGGTTATTCCCCAGATTCTGTGTTTTGAGAAGAATATAGAAATTAGAAAACTAAGTTTGGTAAAATATATATCACAAAATGCAGTGAATGAATAAAAGAGAAATCTAAATCAAATCAGTATTTGGTGTGACCACCCTTTGCCTTCTAAACAGCATGAATTCTTCTAGGTACACTTGCAAACAGTTTTTGAAGGAACTCGGCTGGTAGGTTGTGCTAAACATCTTGGAGAACTAACTCCAGATCTTCTGTGGATGTAGGCTTCCTCACGTCCTTCTGTCTCTTCATGTAATCCCAGACACACTCCATGATGTTGAGATCAGGGCTCTGTGGGGGCCATACCATCACTTCCAGGACTTCTTGTTCTTCTTTACACTGAAGATAGTTCTTAATGACTTTGGCTGTATGTTTGGGGTCGTTGTCCTGCTGCAGAATAAATTTGGGGCCAATCCTATGCCTGCCTGATGGTATTGCATGATGGATAAGTATCTGCCTGTATTTCTCAGCATTGAGAACACCATTAATCCTGACCAAATCTCCAAGTCCATTTGCAGAAATGCAGCCCCAAACGTTCAAGGAACCTCCACCATGCTTCACTGTTGCCTGCAGACACTCATTATTGTACCGCTCTCCAGCCCTTTGATGAACAAACTGCCTTCTGCTACAGCCAAATATTTCAAATTTTGACTCATCAGTCCAGAGCACCTGCTGCCATTTTTCTGCACCCCAGTTCCTATGTTTTCGTGCATACTTGAGTCGCTTGGCCTTGTTTCCACATCGGAGGTATGGCTTTTTGGCTGCAACTCTTCCATGAAGAGTTCTCCGGACAGTAGATGGGTGTACCTGGGTCCCACTGGTTTCTGACACTTCTGAGCTGATGGCACTGCTGGGCGTCTTCGCTTTTCGAAGGGTAATAAGCTCGATGTGTCTTTCATCTGCTGCACTAAGTTTCCTTGGCCGACCACTGCGTCTACGATCCTCAACGTTGCCCGTTTCTTTGTGCTTCTTCAAAAGAGCTTGAACAGCACATCTTGAAACCCCAGTCTGCTTTGAAATCTTTGTCTGGGAGAGACCTTGCTGATGCAGTAGAACTACCTTGGGTCTTGTTGCTGTGCTCAATCTTGCCATGACATGAAACTGTCTTCACAACCTCACCTTGGTAGCAGAGTTTGGCTGTCCCTCACCCAGTTTGAAGCTGTTTCTGTTTCAGTTAATGACTGTGTTTCAACCTACGTGTGACATTGATGATCATTAGCACCTGTTTGGTAGACTTGGCTGATCAGACACCTGACTAGAATCCTACAAAATCCCTGACTTTGTGCAAGTGGACCTCTAAGAATTGATGCTGGTTTGAAGGCAAAAGGCAGTAACACCAAATATTGATTTGATTTAGATTTGTCTTTTGTTCGCTCACTTTGCATTTTGTAAATTGATAACAATAAACAATCATTATTTATATTTCTGAAAGCATTCTTTGTTTACAGCATTTTTTCACACCTGCCTAAAACTTTTGCACAATACTGTATATATATATATATATATATATATATATATATCCATCCATCCATTTTCCAACCCGCTGAATCCGAACACAGGGTCACGGGGTCTGCTGGAGCCAATCCCAGCCAACACAGGGCACAAGGCAGGAAACAATCCTGGGCAGGGTGCCAACCCACCGCAGTATATATATATATATATATATATATATATATATATATATATATATATATATATATATATACAGTGGTGTGAAAAACTATTTGCCCCCTTCCTGATTTCTTATTCTTTAGCATGTTTGTCACACAAAATGTTTCTGATCATCAAACACATTTAACCATTAGTCAAATATAACACAAGTAAACACAAAATGCAGTTTGTAAATGGTGGTTTTTATTATTTAGGGAGAAAAAAAAATCCAAACCTACATGGCCCTGTGTGAAAAAGTAATTGCCCCCTGAACCTAATAACTGGTTGGGCCACCCTTAGCAGCAATAACTGCAATCAAGCGTTTGCGATAACTTGCAATGAGTCTTTTACAGCGCTCTGGAGGAATTTTGGCCCACTCATCTTTGCAAAATTGTTGTAATTCAGCTTTATTTGAGGGTTTTCTAGCATGAACCGCCTTTTTAAGGTCATGCCATAGCATCTCAATTGGATTCAGGTCAGGACTTTGACTAGGCCACTCCAAAGTCTTCATTTTGTTTTTCTTCAGCCATTCAGAGGTGGATTTGCTGGTGTGTTTTGGGTCATTGTCCTGTTGCAGCACCCAAGATCGCTTCAGCTTGAGTTGACGAACAGATGGCTGAACATTCTCCTTCAGGATTTGTTGGTAGACAGTAGAATTCATGGTTCCATCTATCACAGCAAGCCTTCCAGGTCCTGAAGCAGCAAAACAACCCCAGACCATCACACTACCACCACCATATTTTACTGTTGGTATGATGTTCTTTTTCTAAAATGCTGTGTTCCTTTTACGCCAGATGTAACGGGACATTTGCCTTCCAAAAAGTTCAACTTTTGACTCATCAGTCCACAAGGTATTTTCCCAAAAGTCTTGGCAATCATTGAGGTGTTTCTTAGCAAAATTGAGACGAGCCCTAATGTTCTTTTTGCTTAACAGTGGGTTGCGTCTTGGAAATCTGCCATGCAGGCCGTTTTTGCCCAGTCTCTTTCTTATGGTGGAGTCGTGAACACTGACCTTAATTGAGGCAAGTGAGGCCTGCAGTTCTTTAGACGTTGTCCTGGGGTCTTTTGTGACCTCTCGGATGAGTCGTCTCTGCGCTCTTGGGGTAATTTTGGTCGGCCGGCCACTCCTGGGAAGGTTCACCACTGTTCCATATTTTTGCCATTTGTGGATAATGGCTCTCACTGTGGTTCGCTGGAGTCCAAGAGCTTTAGAAATGGCTTTATAACCTTTACCAGACTGATAGATCTCAATTACTTCTGTTCTCATTTGTTCCTGAATTTCTTTGGATCTTGGCATGATGTCTAGCTTTTGAGGTGCTTTTGGTCTACTTCTCTGTGTCAGGCAGCTCCTATTTAAGTGATTTCTTGATTGAAACAGGTGTGGCAGTAATCAGGCCTGGGGGTGGCTATGGAAATTGAACTCAGGTGTGATAGACCACAGTTAGGTTATTTTTAACAAGGGGGCAATTACTTTTTCACACAGGGCCATGTAGGTTTGGATTTTTTTCTCCCTAAATAATAAACACCATCATTTAAAAACTGCATTTTGTGTTTACTTGTGTTATATTTGACTAATGGTTAAATGTGTTTGATGATCAGAAACATTTTGTGTGACAAACATGCAAAAGAATAAGAAATCAGGAAGGGGGCAAATAGTTTTTCACACCACTGTATATATATATATGTGTGTATATATATATCCATCCATTATCGAACCCGCTGAATCCAAACACAGGGGTCTGCCGGAGCCAATCCCAGCCAACACAGGGCACAAGGCAGGAACCAATCCCAGGCAGGGTGCCAACCCACCGCAGGACACACACAAACACACCCACACACCAAGCACACACTAGGGCCAACTTAGAATCGCCAATCTACCTAACCTGCATGGCTTTGGACTGTGGGAGGAAACCCACGCAGACACGGGGAGAACATGCAAACTCCACGCAGGGAGGACCCGGGAAGTGAACGCAGGTCCCCAGGTCTCCCAACTGCGAGGCAGCAGCGCTACCCACTGCGCCACCCTCATATATATATATATATATATATATATATATATATATATATATAAAAATGTACTAAGCACTTATATGGGAAAATTTATTTTTGTTTCTTTTAAAGATTTTCATTCTACTTTTCCAGGTGTTCTAATTGTTTAAGTATAATCCATTATTTACTAATTAGTGGGGCTGACACTAAAGTAGCTGCAGCCTTTGACTATTCAGTGTTGCTTGCCAGGGTGTCTGCTCGGCTCGTTTTTAATTGTCATTAATAAGAAACAGCGAAGGAGGAAAACTGCACAGAGAAAGGGTAAAATAGAATGAAATTAACAAAAGAGAGTTAAGCATTTAAATATATAGCAAAAATAGAAACATTTCTAAATGTCTTATGTTTTGTCTTGGTAGAGTATCATATTGATCGACTTGACCCTTTTGTATTATTAATGTTTGGCCTTTGTCAGAATGCCTCTCATCTCACAGACTTACTACTGTTTAGAAGGTATTATAGTATAGAACTTCTCCCCACCTTCCCTTCTACATTTAAAACCTCAGGCAATTAAGTATAGTAAAAGACAAGCAGGAGTTGAGTTACAATTTAAACAATGTATTATTGATAATATTCACAAATAATAACAATATGCAAAGTACATTTGAATATTGGTAACCATACAACCTGATAAATGGTGATGTGTCGTTTCAGGCGGCACACAGACTTGTTAGTTACTTAAAATGTCTCTAGTCGAGTCCTCATTTCTGGACAGCTTTCTTCAGAGCAGGCCGCATGCCTGTCTCAGTATGGCTGCCGAGTTGTGCTGCTCTTCATTGTGTTGTCCTTTTCAGTTCATGGTGTGTCAGATGGCTACTCAGCAGTTTGGTAACAGAGAGAGAGAGTGAGGGAGTGAGCAAATTTATAGATGTTCTGTCCAACCCCTAGAGCCAAGAGGGCATGGTGGTACTTAAAAGCTTCGGTTACAAGCCAGTTCCAAACAGCCATACTTGAGACCAATGGGGCGACAGAAAACCTTCACACCTGCCATCCCCCAAAACCACATGTTAAGGTAAAGCTTGGCACACAGGCAGCTGGAGGTTGACAGCAGAGAAACGCTTGCTAGACTGGTTTGAGGCACTTCCCCCCCCCCCCCCAACCCTGTTGTAAAATTCAAAAAGACTCAGTCCTGGTGGGGGGGTTGTAAACATGAATGCTTCTCACTAATGTAACACTAGTATTTCATTGCTTTGCCTAAGTTACAAATAAAGACATACAAAATATTTATCAACTTATATGCAAAATCTCATATCACAACATCTTATAAATGTAAAAATCACGCTGCTGTACTTTTCTGAATGTAGAATAAGAGAAAGGGAAATTAAATTTGCTCAGTGTTGTCACTGATTGTGAATCTGGTTGAAACAACATCCTGCAGCCACAGGGGGTCCCCAGGACAGAGTTTGGGAAACACTGGGCAAGGTTACTGTAACCCACTCCTCTGAGGACCACCCAAAATAAACATCACATCGATTGCAACGAGTGCAGAATGGAGCTGCCAGAATCTTAACTAGGAAAAGAAAATCACCCCAGTTCTCATGCCACTACACTGGTTACCTGTGCCATTTAGAATTGACTGTAAAATACTGCGTATGGTTTACAAAGCCTTAAATCATCTCACGCCATCCTATATTGTGGAATGCCTGTCATCTTACTCTCCAAATCGCAACCTTAGATCTTCAAATGAGGGTCGACTTATAAATCGAAGAGCTAAACTTAACAGAATTGGTGAGGCGGGCGGCCGTCTGCTGTGATGCACCTCAGATCTGGAATACGAGTTTACTGATAGAATTCGCCAGGCTGATATGTTGGAGCAGTTTAAACAAACATCTAAAAACCCGTCATTGTAACACGGCTTTCTCATATTTTCATTTTAGTGTTTGCTGTTTATGCCAGTGGTTCTCAAACTGTGGGGCGCAAAGTAACAAAAAGGGGGGCGCGAAGATGTGAAAAAAAGAAAACAAGAATTGAAAATATGAAAAATAGATCAAAACAAATGAAGTTAAACTCCATTCTGATACTAGAAAAATAAATCTAGAGTTAGATAAATGTCAATAAAAGTTAAGTAACTATAATAAAATATGCATCTGTGACATATCATTAATTAAAAAAGAACAAATTGGTATTAGTGGGCTCCTTTCAAAAAAATGTTAGGGGGGCACAATTAAAACTGTTATGAAAACTCGGGTGGCAAATACTTAAAGGTTGAGAGACGCTGCTCTATACATTGAATTATCATTCTTATCATATCTCCACAATCCGTACAAACCCCTACTTTCTCTTCTGTTCGGCGCCCCCACCACCTGATCAAAGCACCGTGCAGTCCCTCCATGGGTGGATTGAAGGCCAGAGGTCCACATGACCATCATCGTCAAGTTCTTCCACATGAAGCCATGAGGACTGACTGAGATCATTGATGTTAGGTAGAATGCCTAGAGGGGGCTGGCCGGATGGTCTTGTGGCATTGGGACCCTCACACATTTTGTTTTTTTCTTTTCCTCCATCATTCTGGAGTTTTTTTTTTCCTGTCCTCCTGGCCTGGTTACTTAGCATTGTCTGATCTTATTTTTATATTTTTCTTTTTCTTTCTTCATCTTGTAAAGCACTTTGAGCTCCATCACCTGTATGAAAACGTGTGATAGAAATAAATGTTGTTGTTGTTGTGGCTCACAGCTGCCTCTTAGACACACATCTGGAACACTTGCTTCAGGCCAAAGTCCCACAGGGTGCACTTCAGGTGTGGACGCAGTGTAAGCAGATTCTCCTCATCTCACTCATCTCACGGTTGGTGAAGAGGAAAGCAGAATCCCAGAAAAGTGGTGTGATCTTAAACCACATGTGAACAAGTGGAAGTCTGATCCTCATTTCAAATTAGTTCAATAGATAAATGCAATCATTGAGTTAACAGGAATGCTGGGAAATGTCAGTGCAGCCCTCGTTTTAATCGTCCTCTGAAGTGACTCCAGTCTCCATGAGATGCAAGGACCAGGAAGGACCCAACTTTATACCCAGATGACAAGCCTGGTCAAGTCTGAACTTAAGCACCTTGGCAAAGAACATCCAGAGGCCCAGAACTGATGCCTAGGAGTCAGTGCTGCCCCATAAAACCCCCTGGGCCTCCTAAAGTCCTTTTATTAAATTAAGATTGACATACGGAGTGATGATCCTGCATCCTGGCTTTGAATTTTGTGCAGATTCTTGGTCACTGAGGCATGTGCCTGTTCTCCTTGTGTCTACATGGGGTCTCCTGCAGGTACTCTGATCTCCCCACCACATCCCCAGTGAAGGGCAGACAAGTCACCAGTGGATCTGCACAACATGGCATATTCCATATGACATGGACCTGCTTTGCTGCTCCTTGGCATTGAGTCAGCCATGAATTTCACGATGGACACCGAAACACCAGTGAAGCCCCCAAGGCTGGCTGTCACACTGAGAGCACTGAACTGACAGCAGATTGTCCAAAGTCACAAAAGAATGTTTAAAAAAAGACCTGGAAAGGTTTGGAATGGCTGACTCCAAGCAGGCTGCAGACACCAGAAAGTTCTACAAAGTCCAAGAGTCATAGAGCTGCTGTGTGGATTCCTCCTACGTGAAGGCACTTAACTGCGGTGGGTTGGCACCCTGCCCGGGATTGGTTCCCTGCCTTGTGCCCTGTGTTGGCTGGGATTGGCTCCGGCAGACCCCCGCAACCCTCTGTTCGGATTCAGCGGATTGGAAAATGGATGGATGGATGAAGGCACTTAAAGAGTGTCACATGTCAAATGTGGTGACAGCAGGTGCTGAATGCAGGGGGTACACTTTCTTATTCACACAATCCTGTAAATGAATAACTGCAGCCCTTTGCATGTCATGTCTGGTTCCAGATAAGATCAGAAGTTTTTGATCAATCTGATGAACCTGTTGACTGGCTCGGTGCCCAAACTGTGCCATGTCTAGAGGTGCCATTGTTCAGATTATTTACTGATGGCCTGGTGAAGGATATGAAATTAAACGTTCTTCTTTTATTACTTCTCTATGTAAATCAGAAGCAATTACAATGTATCCAAATGCAAAGAGACAACATGAAACAAACTACTTAAAGTTTAACAAGAGGGCTGTGCCCACCAACAATATAAAAAATATAACCCATTCAATGGAATTGCAAATAATTCAGTGGAAGTGAATCTCTCGCTCATCCAGGATGTTACAAGAAGTTGGCTGTGCCCACTGAAAACCCCAAAACACCCCCCACTTGGGAAAGCATTCAGGATTCACTGGAAGTGAAGTCCTCCTTCAGGATGTTCATGTTGACACATCACATGTGAGAAGCAAACCAACGTCATGAGCCCCACACCTCTTTGAAGCAATAAAAAGCTCCCAGCAAGCTGAGGACCCCAGTCAAAGCGGAGAAGGCAGATCCACCACAGCACTACCAATCGGGTGACCCAGGTAAGGAATCAGCTGTTTTTATTACACATCAAGTGTGCCGTTGAGATCAGGAGATGTGCTTGATGAGATGCTCTTCCATCACACTGGGCTGCTGAGGTCCACGATGGGACATCCTAAGGGAGCAAAGTGCCGGTGACTTCTCAGTCAATGCATCCTCACTTTTATTGGGCTGTTTGCTGCAAGTGCCATCAGAACGTACCGTGTAGTGTGTAGTGAGTGGGGTGCTGAGTCAGGACCAGACATGCAGGGGACATCAACAGGGCCATATAAAGATCTGACTGGAAGGTGAAGGCAAAGTGACTTTGGCAGGAATGACACTCATGAATGTGTTAATAACACAAATAACATACAAGACCAGTAACTCCAGTATGAACCATAGAATAAATGAGAGCAGAAGTTAAAAAGGCTATCAGGAAGGCTAAAGGACAGTTGGAGAGAAATCGCCCTAAAGAGATTCTTTAATTATTTAGTAGTAAAAGGAAAGACAAGAAGAAGGTGAAGAGAATGAGTAACATTGAAGGGGAACGAGAATATACCAACGCTGAAATCACAAATGACTTGAACTTGCATTTTGTTGAAGTTCACAGTAATCCCTCCTCCATCGCGGGGGTTGCGTTCCAGAGCCACCCGCGAAATAAGAAAATCCGCGAAGTAGAAACCATATGTTTATATGGTTATTTTTAGATTGTCATGCTTGGGTCACAGATTTGCGCAGAAACACAGGAGGTTGTAGAGAGACAGGAACGTTATTCAAACACTGCAAACAAACATTTGTCTCTTTTTCAAAAGTTTAAACTGTGCTCCATGACAAGACAGAGATGACAGTTCCGTCTCACAATTAAAAGAATGCAAACATATCTTCCTCTTCAAAGGAGTGCGCGTCAGGAGCAGATCATGTCAGAGAGATAGAGAAAAGCAAACAATTCAATGGGGCTGTTTGACTTTTAAGTATGCGAAGCACCGCGGCACAAAGCTGTTGAAGGCGGCAGCTCACACCCCCTCCGTCAGGAGCAGAGAGAGAGAGAGATAAAAACAAACAACCAAAAATCAATACGTGCCCTTCGTGCTTTTAAGTATGCGAAGCACCGTGCAGCATGTCACTTAAAGGAAGCAGCAGCACAGAAGGGAGCAAAGTGAAGATAATCTTTCAGCATTTTTAGACTAGCATCCCTATCGTCTAGGTGTGCGAACAGCCCCCCTGCTCAATCCCCCTACGTCAGGATCAGAGAAAGTGCAAGAGAGAGAAAGAGAAAAGTAAGTTGGGTTTCTTCTCAGCCATCTGCCAATAGCGTCCCTTGTATGAAATCAACTGGGCAAACCAACTGAGGAAGCATGTACCAGAAATTAAAAGACCCATTGTCCGCAGAAATCCGTGAACCAGCAAAAATCTGCGATATATATTTAAATATGCTTACATATAAAATCCGCGATGGAGTGAAGCCGCGAAAGGCGATGCACAATATAGCGAGGGATTACTGTATACAGTTTGTGTGAAGAAGTCGATAACCTCACAGAAGTAACAGGGACTACTAAGGACATACTGAGAGATTTGGAAATTGTAGAGAGAAGAGCTGCCTGGGCTACCTGGGAATTTGTCACATCACTCTGTGGCTGAACTCAGTGAAGAGAACTGTAGAGAAACAAACTGCCTTGTAATTAAAGAGGCTGAAATCGAACAAACCACCAGGAGAAAATCAGGCTTAAGGAGGCCAGCGAGTGCAGATAGAAACCCTTGACGCATATTTTTTAAAATCTCTGCACACTCGTGTAATTCCTAAAGACGAGTGGCTGGTGAATATCATGAAGGGTGGACGAGCCGAGCCAGTGAGCTTAACGTACTCCGCAGGTAAATTAAAGGAGGGGATTATTAAGGAGAAGATCAAGAGACACATGAAGGAAGTGTTAGGGGACAGTCGGCATGGCTTCAGACAAGGAAGGTCGCATTTCACTATTATGCTGGAATTCTATAAGTGAGCAACTATAGGATGCGATCAGGGAGGTGACAAAGTTTATTATTTATGTTAATTTTCAGAAGGCTTTTAATAATGTAACCCATGAAAGGTTTGTGATCAAACCAGAAGAAGTGGGGGATTCAGGTGCATAGTTGGGTAAAAATTGTCTCAGACACAGGCAGGAGTGGGTTATGGTGAAGGTAAACGTCACAGAATGAGTGGATGTGAAAAGTGACGTCCAGCAGGGGGCAGCACTGGGGCCGCTGCTCTTTTTAATTTATATAAATGATCTGATAAGAAAGCAGTCGACGAGCAGGCGATACTCGCACCCATTTGGAAAGGTTTGTGTCAGCTTAACAAGAACGTTTAACAGTTACATCAGGAGTGGCATCACTTAGCACATTCAAGGGGTTTAAGATGTTCTGAAGGCCTTCAATGTCTCAAGAACATCTCAAGGATTTGGCAAAATTGAGGACATTGAAAGGACAATTGCAATTGATGTTGTCAGTTGAGATTTTTCACAAAAAACACGCATTTTAAGAAAACACTACGCCTTTGTTTGACATTTGATTGATGATTTGTTTGTTTAATATGCATTGTAGAATCTGCAGTACAAATACAAATCTGATTATTTTCTCCTGATCTGCATTCTAGCATATAAAGATGACCAAACCTGCTCTGTTCCTGCTAACCCTTCTTTTCACTCTTTATGACTTAAGGAAGGAGTATAGGGACATTAGGCCTCAAATGTAGAAAGTCAACGCAGCGCCGCACATTCTACACTTTTATTATCTTTATGTTTAAAAGCACAGCAGATAAAAACACGATGGCTAATGAGCAGGAAAGGCGTCCTCATAACATTTTGCAAACACTTCTTAAAATTCCTCATAGAGGGCCTACCTGTCAGGAAAATAAAATGGTGACCCAGCGAGACACAAAATATTTGAAAACAAACTCAAAAAGCTGAGCTCTGCATAGTCTGAAGCCCTAAACTGATGAAAACATTGAAGAAATACGCAGAATAATCACAGAGAACGATTACAAACTGCTGCTGTGTATTTTTTGGTTCACTGTATTGACCCCCAAGGAGAAGTTGACATTTTGTGTGACCTTTGCAGGTCAGAGTGCAGAGTGCAGGGTCAGCCATCGTATGGCACCTCTGGAGTACCAGTCAGGTTAAGGTCCTCCTTCAAGGGCCCAATGGAGTAGGATCCCTTCTGGCACAATGGCCACCATCCTGATAGCAGTGCAGATCCTCAGCCACAGAGCCACCAGTCCGCTCTACGAGGACATCGACGGGGTCTTTGTTGTCTGCTGCGTCTTCCTTTTTTATGTCATCTCGTCTCTCTCTCTGCACCACTTTTCTATTATCTCTGCTGTCCATTGTCGAATGCAGTTTAGATTCGATTTCACGTGAAGCAGTGTTGTACTATTTAGGGACAGGCCATCTGTTCAAGGATTTATTAAATGTATGTGCATTCATTTATGAGAATTTGAAAGGGTTGGCATGGCAACTCGACCAGCCCACCAGGAAATGTCCTGACGTTCCAGAATGTCACAATGTCCCCCGGACTAACCAAAAGAATATTTGATGTGGGGCTCAGAGCCAAAAGCATCAGAACTACCAACACACAAAACAAAAATAAAAGAGAGATAAACGGGTCCCAACACTGAGGACTTTACTCTAACTATAATCAGACAATTCTTCATGAAGACGTCGCTTAAAGGATAAGTTCAGAGGTTTTCAAGTCCAAGTTATGTCTTCACAAACTTGCTATTATGTATTTGACACATGACATTGTGTTCTAGAGTGACTCGCCTTCTGTAAATGTAAAAGAGTCTCCTGCCGCACTGGCACTTTACATTGTAGGCCATCAGGCACGGAGGAGAAGCTTAAAACCTCACCACATACGTCCATTTGTCAAGCCAAGCCAGCTGGCGAGTGTTGATCTGCACCTTCTGTGTTTCCTCCGCATGTTCAGGACAACAAATGGAGTCTGAAAACAATCAAAGGCAGACATCGCTTCTGAGATCCTGACCTCGTTACTGGAACAAATGAGACTCTGAGGCCATTTTGACTTCTACTTCCTTAACAAAGTGTTCTTATAAATCTGAACTTAGTTATAGAAAGTTATAGAATGTTCACAAGCAGCAACAAAATCATTTTAATCCTGAAATTAACTTTAAAAACCTGCATACCTTAATCAGAGTTTATATGATAAACTAGGGGGCTCTGCCCCCTGCTCGCTTCGCTCGCCAACCCCTGGTCTTGGGTAACCCGAAATACATTTGAAAGAGACTATTGTCTGTCTCTGTAATTGTCACATACGTATCACATCCACTGTCACGACATCTGTAGGTCCATGTAATATATGTAAATAACAATAGCAGTGTAATTGTTATGTTATGCAAGTATAGAATGTCTTTGAGTTTGCGCAGATCTATGTATGAGATATATTGGAGTGTGAAGGTGTAGATGACGTACATAGGATATCTTTATACACAACATTTGTAGTAAAGATGGCGTGTTGTCCTTGAATGAGTATTCCTTGGTATGGAGTTATTATAATCTTAACGTTAACGTCTCATGAATGCCGAACTCTTGAGAAGGCAACAGAGAGTTGTCCATGTCTAAATACAGGCTCAGAGAGGTAAAGGCCGACTCTGTCCATGGTCTGTCCTTGGGATTTGTTGATTGTCATGGCAAAATAATAGCATGACTATTGTCCCGACTTTAAGGTTAAGACTGTGTTGTGGTAATCCGGCCGGGTTAATGGTGTTTCTCGTTTTGGAGCCGTGACCGTGACTCCATTAGTTATACGTTGTTTACTGTTAGTAATATGGATAATTGCACTTACTGTTAAAATCACTTATTTACGTTACTTGAGCTCTTCCGTTTCTGAGCCGTGGCTCCGTCGCTTGCGGTGTATTGGCGCATGTGCCCTCCGTACTATCTCGGGTGTGACTATGCTGTGTTTTGTGGACGTTTGGGGACTCCGTACTTTCTCTGGTTTGACTGTGGGGCGGGACGCCGAAGCCTCTTCTGTTTGTGTTTTCTGTGAGTACATATAGTATTGTACAGTATTACTGTAATGTGATTCACATATGCTGTGGAGTCCGGATCTTTGGGGCTTCTGTACTATCTCGGGTTATTGCTTGAGGTGCTTTAGGAGCACGTTGTAGGCGTCTGCACCTTCCGTACTATGTCGGGTTTGACTATGCTGTGTAGTGTGGACGTGTAGGGTTCTGTACTCTCTTTGTGTATCTCCGTCAGTCGAGCTCTTTCTTTTTGGAGCCGTGCCTGCTTTGCTTGCAGCATTTGAGATGCGTGTTGTAGGCACTTGCGTTCATTGATTTTATCCAGGTAGCTCCATTAGTCGAGCTGTATCGTTTTGGAGCCATGACCGTGTCTCCATTAGTTATACGTTGTTTACTGTTAGTAATATGGATATTTGCACTTACTGTTAATACGGAGCGTTTTCTGTGGTTGTAGTGTTAGTAATGCATCACTGTAATGTGATTCACATATGCTGTGTAGTTTGGATGTGTGAGGATGCCGTATGTTTAATACGGAGTGTTCGTTTATTCTTATTACCCATCTGGTGTCGTGCCTGTGTTTTCTGTGGTTGTACTGTTAGTATTGTATTACTGTAATGTGATTCACATATGTTGTGGAGTCCGGATCTTTGGGGCTTTTGCTTGCGGTGTTTTAGACGCACGTGGACCATGCTGTGTAGTGTGGATGTTTAGTTCAGAAGCGCGTTGTAGGCGCCTGCGCCATTCGTACTATCCCGGGTTTCACTACACTGTGTGTTGTGTACCTTTGTGGACTCCGTAGTCTCTTCCGTTTGACTCTGGGTGCAGTGCAGAATCCTCTTTTCTATGTGGCTGTGTCATTAGTCGTTAGCTATGGGCGCGTTGTTGCTTCATGTCTTATTTTCGTTAGTTGAGCTCTTTCATTTGTGAGCCGTGACTCCTTCGTTCGCGGTGGATCAGACTTCACTTGCGGTTTATGAGACGCGCACTGCAGGCGCCTGCGCACTATGTCTCCTGGGTCCATCGCCGTGTACCTGCGTCTGTGCCTTCCGGTTTACCATTCTCAATTAGTAATATGGATGTTGGCATAACTCAAAAACTAAAGGTGATAGAAAAATTCTGAGCACAAATCTGAAATCAGCATGAAAAAGTACCTGTAATCATCACCCAGAGGGGCTGCGGCCCACCAGAAAGATAAAAGTGAGCGACCAGCTTATCAGAGACAAACAGGGGCCACACGTCACCTCACATGTTCAGGGGTCTCCTCTGCTTCATCTGTCTGGTCTTCATGACACGCGCTGGCACCTTTAGTGACTCATCTTATGTGTTCTCTGTTATAGAAGTCTGAGCACAATGGCTGCAACACTCGACTTGCTGCTGGCTGCTTTCATCATCAGCACAGTTACAGGTAAGTCATTCAATAAATCAACAAATGTAGTCCCCTAAAAGTTGTGATCTGGGCACCTAAATATCACAAAAAGGAGGCAAAAAAAAAAAACAACAACAACAGAAAGCCAAACTAGAACTTCACTCTGACCTTAACATGTAGAACAGGCCTCAGTCCTGTTAGCCTGGCCCCAAACTAAAATGGCAGGCTTTTGGTTTACATCCAAAGATTTTCTAAGGTTCAAAATCTAAAAAATATCCACAAGAAGAGAAAAAGAGAAGAGAGAGAGAGAGAGAAAGAAAGAGAGAGAAAGAGAGAGAGAGAAAGAGAGAGACAGAGATAGAAAGAGAGAGAGGTTAGGAGGACAGAAAAAAACACAAAACCTCTGGTCCAAAATTCAAACCAAAACAAAGTATCTATCTATCTATCTATCTATCTATCTATCTATCTATCTATCTATCTATCTATCTATCTATCTATCTATCTATCTATCTATGGAATATCTGTCTTGTCGATTACTCTGGTCTGGGGTGGGAGTGGTTGTTTGTTGCTGGGGGCTTCGTTCGTGGAGGGTCTCTTTGAGTATTTTCTTGTTTTTCTTTTTCTATCTTTCTTTACTATCAGTTTGATATATACAGATTTTTTTACTGATTTGCCATTTCTTTGAAAGTCTATTGTTTATTGTTAGTGAGTGTTGTAATAGTCGGATGCGGCTGTGGCTCGCCGCCATGGCTGCGTCCCGAGCAAAGCCTCCAGGGCTTAACCCGCGAAACTTTGAACACCTTTCCCGAAAAAACGGAATGAAGGTGGTTGTGGACCCGATGGTCTCTGTTGAGCTGTGTGTTGTTGAGGTGTTGTAAAGAGTGGGTAGTAAGAATGTAAAGTCTGCCTCTCGCATGAACAAAACAGTTGTGGTATTTTTGAACGATGAAGCTCTGGTGCATAACCTGGTGCAGGAGGGCCTGGTGATAAACGGCTCGCTAGTGCCGGTGCTGCCTTTATCGACTTCTGCTAAAAGAGTTATAATTTCAAATGTTCCACCATTTTTGAAGAATGAGGTTTTATTAAATGAACTTCGTAGATATGGTGAAGTCATTTCTGACTTAGTAATGATACCGCTTGGCTGCCGTTCTCCTGATTTGAAGCATGTCGTATCTTTCAGGAGACAAGTGTACATGCTACTAAATAACTCGCGCGAGGAGCTTGATGTGGCCTTAAAATTTAAGGTAGAGGGGTACGAGTATATTGTATTTATCTCTACAGAATTAATGAAATGTTTTAAGTGTGGTCAGACAGGGCACAAAGCGAGTCAGTGTAAGCGGGGTGAGATGACAGTCTACTCGGATATGCCGGGACCGTCTGGTGAACACAGAAAGCTCAATAGCACAACATCGGACAATGAAGAGAATGATTCTATAATTAGTGAGTCAGACATGGAAGATCGGAGTTATGATTCTGATGAAGCGGCTGATGATCAATGTGAAATAACAGTATTACAAGGCATCACAGGCCCGGGACATGAAGCAAGGGTGCCGGAAGTGTCCAGCGGAGAACCTGCGATTGCACAAAACCAGAGGGTTGAAATGGTTACGGGTGCAACGGCAAATGCCGATCAGATGGGTGAAATTAATGGGAATAAGAAGGCTGAAGTCGGCTATGAAGAGGTGGAGGAAGTATCTAAAGTGGCACTAGAGGTCGAATATTGTAAAGATGATTCTACTGAACATCACCAACAGACACCCACCGAGAGTGATAACGCTCCAGAGACGAACTCAGGCGCCGTGCCTTCTCAAGGGGGGCAGAGGAGAGCGCGCTGGCTGTGCAGTCATTGACTGATGACACAGCACACGAGAGGGGGGCCGATGGTGAAATGCTCGTTGATGAAGGTGACGGTGAACACGGTTTGGTGAAGCCGGTTACCAGGAAAAGAAAAGAGCAAACAACCAGTGGTGGACGCGCCAAGAAGAGCACAAAAACTGCCAGTGCAGAGGCCGCCGCTAGTGATCCACAGCAGACAGACGCCAATGACAATTCAGTGAGAGAGGAAGGAGGGGTGGACGGCAATGAATCAGACCCGTCGGTCAGGGTGGATCTGTCATCTCACTCGAGCTTACACGAGGCCTACAGCACAGACAGCATTTTGCGTTTCCTAGAGTTTTTCGAAGGGAAGCGCGGGGTCCACATTGTCGAACACTTTCCTAATCTTCATTTATTTCTGATCTCTGCGAAGCAAGTGCGGCGCCGGGCTGCTGAACTAGGCATGACCACCAAAGAGAGAGTCCGCTTAAAGAACATTATCTGTAAGGTGAAACGTTCTTTAGAAGAGCAATCATGATGGCGGTTTTAATGCGATTCCCCGTTTTTTGGGTTACCTCAGTGTTGTTGACTGCTACTTTACTCTCCTGTATTATGCCTGTCTATTCCCTGTGCTCCTTAAATATAAACGGCTGCAGAGATTTGGTGAAACGAACGGCGCTATTTGAGCACTTAGCGCAAAAAAAGATGAACGTCACCTTCCTTCAGGAAACGCACACTGACGTGGTAAATCAGTCTGACTGGCACAGAGAGTGGCAGGGGGTGGCACATTTAAGTCATGGCTCCAATATCAGTGCCGGTGTCGCAATTCTGTTTTCAAAAAGTTTTGTACCAGACAGGGCGGTTTGTTCGGAGTTAATCCTGGGGAGGCTGATGAAGGTAGAAGCACTTATGGGGGACAAGAAGTGGGTGTTTATTAATGTGTACGCCCCAAACTCAGGGACTGAGAGAACTCACTGCTTCTCTGTTTTAAATGATGTGCTGAAGACGTGTGAGGATGATGAGCTGGTGTTTGTGATTTTAATTGCACAGATAATGCACAGTTGGACAGGAATGGGCTAGAACCTCATCCAGGGTCCGTCATAGCACTGGGTTCTGTGGTTACCAACAATAATCTCATTGATATTTGGAGAGATTTTCATCCGGGGGTCCGACAGTACACGTGGGTGAAGGGCTCAGCTGGGCTGCTTTCTATGGCAGACTTGACAGATTTTACATCCACAAACATCACCGTAATCTCATTACTAACTGCGCCATTCTTCCAACTGCCTTATCTGACCACTCTCTTGTTTTCCTTCGAGTTTCTGTTCTCTCTACACATTCTGTCAAATTCTACTGGCACTTTAATAGTAATCTACTGAAAGACCCTCACTTTATCAACTGTTTCGTGTATTTCTGGACTCAATGGAGATGCAAAAAGAAGAATTTCAGCTCACTGAGGCAATGGTGGGATTGTACTAAAACTGAGATACGCGTATTGTGCCAACAATACACAGAGCAGACCACCAGAGATGTGAATGCGGCCATTTCGGAGCTGGAGAAGGAAACTGAAGACCTTCATTCAGGTTTATGTTCTAACTTTGACGGCCACACCTTTGAGTCCCTGAAAACTAAGAAACAATTATTGTTAGACCTCACGGACAAGAAAGTCAACGGCGCACTCGTCCGCTCGAGAATGCAGTCGCTCACCCAGATGGACGCTCCCACACAATTCTTTTTTAGTTTGGAAAAAACCATTGGCCAAAGTAGGATTATTACCTGTTTAAAGAATGACAAAGGTCAGGAACTGCTGGAGCCTGAAGCCCTTCGAGCCTGGGCACATCAGTTTTATCAGCAACTGTTTTCTGAGGACATTTCAGAGGTTCCTTTAGAGACGTCAGTTTTTCTCCAGGACTTACCTCAGGTTCCGGATGGAGAGAAGGACATCTTGGAAACTACAATCTCTCTGGAGGACTTGACTACAGCCTTGAATGAACTGAACATTGGTAAATCCCCAGGTATTGATGGGTTGCCTGTTGAGTTTTTTAAAGCCTTTTGGTCTCACCTTGGCGCTGATCTGGCAGAGGTTTTCAGTGAAAGTCTGCGAGTGGGTGAAATGCCCCTCTCCTGTCGCAGGGCGGTGATCACACTACTCCCAAAAAAAGGAGACCTCACGGAGTTAAAGAACTGGCGTCCAGTCAGCCTGCTATGTGTGGATTATAAAATCTTCTCCAAAGCCCTGGCTAATCAGTTAAGAAGAGTCATGGCGAGTATCGTGAACCCGGAGCAGACATACTGTGTACCCAACAGGTGTATTCTGGATAACATCTTCTTGGTTCGAGACGTGATTGATGCGGCCAGACTCTTTGGTTTTGACGCTGGGCTTTTATTGCTGGATCAGGAGAAGGGCGTTTGACAGAGTGGACCACAAGTATCTCTTAGCAGTTCTGAAGGCCTTTGGCTTTGGGCCTTCGTTCATTAGACACATTAGACTTTTATATCACAACGTCTTTAGTGTAGTGGAACTCAATGGAACGTTAACAGCCCCCTTCAAGTAACCAGAGGGATACGTCAGGGCTGCTCTCTGTCTGGTATGCTCTTTTCGCTGTCCATCGAGCCACTACTGCAGCAGCTTCGCATCCACCTTCAAGGTCTGAACATCCCTCAGTGCCCGACCTTAAACCTTAAGGTGGTCGCGTATGCAGATGATTTGTCAGTGTTTGTCTGTCACCCTAGAGACATCACGGCACTGAAATATTGCCTGGTTAAATTTGAGAAACTGTCATCTGCAAAGATTAACTGGGACAAAAGCAACGCATTTTTAATTGGCAACTGGAGGAATGGGGACCCACCAGACCTGCCTGGTGGTCTTAAGTGGAACAGGAGAGTCTTCAGATACCTGGGGATGTTTTTAGGACAGGGGGATTTTGCTGAAGAAAACTGGGCAGACTGGGTAGAAAAAGTTCAAGCCAGGCTGAACAAATGGAAATACCTTCAAAAGGAGATCTCCTGTCGTGGCAGGGTCCTCATTATTAATAATTTGATAGCCTCCATGTTATTTCACAAGTTACAGTGTGTTGACCCCCCTTTATCTATCATCAAGACCATCCAGAGCATTATTTTGGATTTCTTTTGGGATGGACTACATTGGGTGAAGCGTAGTGTCCTGTACCTGCCTGTAGAAGAAGGTGGTCAGGAACTCATTGACTTGTTAAATAAGATGGAGGCATTTAGACTCCAAATGTTACATCGGCTCTTATACGGACCCGAGCACCTGCCGTGGAGACAGCTGGCATTTGCTTTATTTTGTAGAGTAAGAGGCTTCAATTTCACTGAACATTTTTTTTCTTACACAATGTCATGTTGTTCGGTCTGACCTACCAAAATTTTATCAATCCGCACTTCAAATCTGGCACAGAAAACTCAGGAGGACCAGGCTAAATCTGGAGAGTACTTATTGGTTCATCGAAGAACCTTTAGTGTGGAACCCTCTGTTAGAATGTCCATTATTGCTTTCAGATTTTTTTGTATCTATTCTTTTAAACAAAAGAATTTTAAAAATAAGTAACCTGATTGACACAGATATGAGGTGCTGGCACACCCCTGCCCACCTAGCGACAGTCCTGGGCATCAGATCAATACGCCTGGTTGAACTTTTTCTCAGCCAGGTAAAAACAGCACTGAGGAGGTCAGGCGCGAGTTCTGTGTGTGCCGAGTATTTCACAGGTGAGGACACACTAGAGGTAGAGATGGCATCGCTCGCCATTATCGTGAGGCCAAATGTCTCTGACCACACTGACAGGCCTGGGCACCTTCTCCGTTTTGGTACTCTAGTTGAGAAAGACTTTGAACTGTTTACCAAAAAAGAACTGTATAAACTGTGTGTCAAAGTGACATTTTATAATCAAATGAAGGAGTTACCAGACACACTATGGAGGAAAGAACTGCAGGTCTCTGAGAACATCTCACCTTCATGGAGAGCTTATTATAAACTGCCATTGCAGAAAAGACTTGGAGATCTGCAGTGGAGGATAACACACTCGGCCTTAGCCACAAACTCGTTTCTGTTTACCATTAAAGTTTCAGAGACTGACTAGTGTCCGTTCTGTAATGTGAGAGAAACCATCTGTCACCTCTTCATTCACTGTGAACGACTGAGGCCGTTGTTCAGGTTCTTGGATTTTCTTCTTGGTGGATTTGGTTTTAAGTTCTCAAAAACTTGTTTTGTCTTTGGTATTAATTATTATCAAAAAAATAATAATAAATGTGTTATTGGGAATTTCCTCTTAGGACAAGCCAAGTTAGCAATTTTAAAAACAAGGAGAAACAAAGAGAAGAACCTCATGGGGACTGACGCTCTGCTGCTCTTCAAAGTTTTAATCAAAAGTCGACTGAAACTCGATTTCATGTACCATAAACTAGCAAACAATTTAGAAATGTTTAGCGACATGTGGGGGACACGACAGGTACTGTGTGCTGTGGAGGGGGGTGAACTGGTGTTCAACTGGGAATAACAAGACAGTAATGGTGGGCATCAACATCATGTAGTTATTATTGTGCGGAGTAAGAGGAGTGTAAAGGGGAGTAGTTGGGGTCAAATGTATGGCTCTCTTGTTCATTATGACATTTGTTTTTTTGTAAATTAACTGTGTATATTGTGTTGTTGATGTTTTTGCTTATGTTTACAATAAATCTATCTATCTATCTATCTATCTATCTATCTATCTATCTATCTATCTATCTATCTATCTATCTATCTATCTATCTATCTATCTATCTATCTATCCTTTCCTGCCTATTCTCTTTATATTTCCAAGCAATCCAATCAGATTAAATGTGAAGGTCAAAAGCCATGAAACCCAAAGTTGCTGTCTGAACTGTCACTTCATCTTAAGCACATTGTGGGTGAGGCCAGTATGCCAGCTGCACGATTAGGTGACCGCAATTATCAAATAAAATAATAACAAACGTAATAACACAATAAAAGTACAAATCAGACAAAGCTTGACGACACTAAATGAGGATCAGAGTTTCCCACATATAAGCAGCTGGTGAAATGTGCTACTGGAGCGCGAGCAGCTCTCAGCCCTTCTTCATCACTATCTCAGAGGCTTAGGATGACATCCCATGGAGACTTTTGGTCAACTGTGACCATGCCATGGCATTTCTTGTCCTCTCATGTACACAGAAATTGAAATCATTTCAGCCACACATAAGGACAGTGCAGAAGTGGACTAGTAAGGCTGTGGAAAGCCTCTCTGGGAGGACGCTCAGGTGGAGTAGATGACCATACAGACACAGCTCCTCCTTACATGCGTTTCTTTATTAGACAAACAGTACGTCACTCCTGTGCCATCAACAGACCTTTCGAGAGACCAGCAGTGGTCCACTGTTGATGAAATGGGAACTGAAGATGACTCTGGTCTTTCAATCATGTGAGCTGGGCCAGCTGACGCCATGCTGAACATGAATGGTACGGGGTGGCAGCCATCAGTTAGCATACAGAGTGGTCTCAGGTCAAAAGGTCTTGCAAATGTAAAGAATTCTAATAACATCCAATGGCCTTCATTAAGCGGTGGTCTCTGATTTTCAGATGTGTCCTACAGTCTTGAGTCCTGTGAGCCTGGATGGGTGAGCTACTCCAGCAATTGTTACAAATACTTCCCAATGGAGAAGGCCTGGATTGACGCTGAGGTAATGTCTCGTCCTGAGGGCTGTAAGTGACACTGGGGAAATGGTGTGACAGAATGGCATTGCTGCCTTAATATGTGATTTGTGAACAAGTCCAGCACTTTTCTGAGCTCCGTGTCAATCTCCTTCATGGCACGCGTGTCTTTTTTCCCCCTCAGCCAGTTGGCACCTTTGATTTTTTGTCATTCTGCTGTACCATCACCCCTCAGTCACTTTATTTGCACTGCATTATGGATCGTCCTTCTTTTGCTTTCTCATTCCCTCTCTGCTCTTTTTAGATTTCTGTCCCTCCTCACTCTCACATTCACATTTACACACAAACAAGTCAAACAAAGGGAGTAGAAGACATGAAGTGAGCAGGAAGAAGATGGCGACCTGTAAAGCCGTAGCTGCAGGCTGCACTTCGTCTGCTCCATAAACCATATCTGTTCCTGAGAACTCATTCATAAGGCGACTGTTCATAGCGGGAACACAACACCATTGGATCTCCGGCTCAGTCCTGGGCGCCCCGGTGGCTGCAGGTTTTTGTTTCCTTCGTTTTCCCTCTTATTGATCTCATTTACAGAGCGGCTGACATTTTTATCTGAGGTGACTTACAACATCTGAGAGACGATTGGTTTCATTTCTTTTGTTTTGTTTTCCCCATTATAGGGACAGGCAGGTGAAGTGACCTGCTCAGGTCACACAGGGTCAGTAGTGGGATTTGAACCCACAGCCTCAGACTCCAAAGCCTTAACTGCAATGTCACACCACCTGCCTCCTTCTAATTCTGCAGCCAAGTCAGCACAGCGGTGGGATTTGACACTTCAGAGACATTTGGTGCTTTTGCGTTGGCGTGAAGAGCTTAGCTTTACTTCACTGCTGTCCTCTCCTACTGATTTGCTCTTTTGGTTTGGAGACGTTTGCTCCCTTAGTTTGACCCCAATAATGACAGTTAACAACGAGCAGAGCAGACCCCCGGGGCAGGAGATCCTGAATGCTGAAAGGCTGCATCTGCTTCAGTGCCAGGCCCACCGACAGGCTCAGTGGGAAATAAATCAGAAATTAAGATGAGAACGATGATGAAAATTATAAAAACATTTAAAAAAAACACGGAATTATCAACGTGTCACATACAGAAATGACGGGCACATTCCAATCAAAATGTACCAACCGTAGTTTTGTCATTTCAACATGGACCTCAAAACACAGAAACTGGGAGGTAACAGCTGACTTAGTTAGGACTGGAATTCAATTAAGAAGAGAAGTTTGAACAGAAATCTGCAGCTCTATCTATCTATCTATCTATCTATCTATCTATCTATCTATCTATCTATCTATCTATCTATCTATCTTTCAGGAGTGAAGAGGACAGACGAGAGGTCAGGGAAGCTAAAAGAAGACTTGCAGGTTAAAATGTTAGATCAATGTAGATGAGGACAAGACCTTCAGTCCATCAGAATTCGCCAGTCCTGTCCACGTAAATCCACCAAAATAACATCAAGTCAAGGTGTTGGGGTCCCTATAGTCCTCATACCCACCACACTACTTGGTCACGTATTACACGAGTCTGTGGCTCTCTGTGTGACATTATCATTTTTGTGTGACATTTACTCTTAATGTGTTTCCAACTGTGTCCCCGTGTTCTTGATGAACTCATTTTTAAGTCACTGTCTCACTCCACTGGACTAATGCTCTTCATCATTTTAAACACTTCAGTCAGTCAGGTCTCCTCTTCATCTCCTTAAGGCTCTTTCCTCATCACTCACCCCCTGTAACCCCCCATTATCAGCCAAGTTGCTCTTCTCTGAACCTTCTCTTGTGCTGCTATGTCCTTTTTGTAGCCTGGAGACCCAAACTGCACCCAGGACTCCAGATGAGGCCTCACCAGCCTGAGCAAAACCTCCTGTGACTTGTACTCCACACATCAAGGCGCTATATAACCTGACATTCTGTTAGCCTTCTTAATGGCTTCTGAACACTGTGATGAAGTTGATAGCTTAGAGTCCACTATGACTCCGAAATCCTTCTCATAAGGTGGACTCTTGATTTTCAGACCCCCCCTTGTGTATTCAAGCCTCACATTTTTACTCTATCCACACATTATCCAACCCACTACAGGGTCACGGGGGTCTGCTGGAGCCAATCCCAGCTAACACAGGGCACAAGGCACGGTGCCAGCTCACCACAGACATTAATTTCATCCTCCACTAATCTGCCCGAGCCTGTCTGCTGTGCAGGTCCCTCTGTGATGATTCAGTGGATTCTCGATGATCTGCCAGTCCACCTGTCTTGGTATCAACTGCCAACATCACCAGCTTGTCCTTCATATTCCTATCTAAATCATTTATAGATATTAAAAATAGCAGCCACCCCAGTACTGCCCCCTGCTGGTCACCACTCTTAACATCTGCCAATCCTGAAGTGGTTCCTCAGCCCATCACCCTCTGCTTCCGGTGTCTCAGCCAATTCTGCCCCCATCTTCACAGCACACCCTGAACTGCCACTTCTTTAAGTTTGATGCCCACCCTCTCATGTGGCACCTTATCAGATGCTTTCTGAGATAAATCACATCATCTGCTCCTCTCTGGTTGTCTCCTTTTCTTGCTTTCTCAGAATTCCAGCGTGTTGGTAAAACACAAGCTCCTCATCTGAGCCCACGCTGACTGTTGTGTCACGGGGTACCCGCAGTACTCCTTGTTCTGCTCAGTTTCTTTTCAGCCCCGTTTATACTCGACATGTTCATGTTGGGCCACATGGTGAAAATGACATCACACAGTAATGCGAGCCCCCCACAGCGATTTAACTACATGGTGATGCCAGGTGGTGCCATGTATCCAAGATGGCTGATTTCGAGGAGAGGCTGCTGACGTGATTTCCAGAATGATCAACAAAAGGCTGAATCTGACACAACAGGCCTTCACAGTGTGATAGAGACAGGCATGCGTGTGTGCAGCCTGTAAACGTCACTGCTGTGTGTCATAAGGAGCTAACGGGCACCACGACTCAGGGTGTATCGCCATTGATGCCAACCCTGCAAACCTTTGTACCGCTACAAGATTACAATTCAAAGCCTTACATTTCAATCCGATTGAAGCCTTCATTTCTACAGGATCCCTGAAATTTCCTTTATTTCTTCTAATTGCCTTTTTGAATTCTAAAGAACACACTTTACTGTAAAATGGTGTCTTGCCAGGACCGCCAACAAAGGCCAAGGTCAGGACAGGCAGGAATTGACCTGCAGCACCGATGCTTTACTGACGGGCGACTGTATGTGACGTATTCAAGAGTGAGGAGATCCAGCCGACTAATAATATTAACAGCCGCTAAAATAATAACAGCAAATATCAAAGAGTGAGAAGCACTCGGCTAGTGACACACACTAGTGACACACACACACTAGTGACACACACTAGTGACACACACAGGTCTACAGATACGTCTGCACATCCAACGGCACAACAACAGAAGCCCACCGACTTGGACGTGGCAAAGCCGACTAACGCAGCTAGCAGACCCATAACTGTAAAAAGCTTACAGACTGATCTCCACCCAGACACCCACCTCCCATTGGCACGTGAGATGTGTGCCCATCATGTGCCTGGCCTGTCCCAGCAGCTTCTCTGATGTGGACGTCCACAGGACCACCATTATTGACTCCCAACGGACATTAAACTCCTTCATAATTGTGCAGACCTCATGTCTGAAAATGGGTGGCACCTCACTTTAAAGTGACAAAGGACAGGCAGTGACACAGCTGGACTGTCCAGTGGTCAGTTTAAGACCAGCAGTGGCCTTTTAAGAGTTTGCTGTCCAAAAGCGTTCAACAAAATGCACTCCAAGTATCATGCAGGAGAACCGCTGCCTCAGGGGTCTTACGAAATCTCAAAAATAAAATGACTGCCAGGTGCCACCAGTTTTGTTGTGTCCTTCCTGATGTGTGTGCCATGCTGGCCTAACATGGACCCTCTCTGTCACCCCCCTCCTGTAGCATTACTGCATCAGCCTTGGAGGAAACCTGGCGTCTGTCCACAGTAGTGATGCCAACCACTTCATCACCAGTCTGATTAAGAGAAGTGACTCCTCTGGCCCCATCTCATGGTTTGGAGGCTCAAAGTCTGTGCAGGTAAGTTGTCCTCCTGTCTGTTCATCTTTGTGGTTCTGGGGGGCTGTAAGCTCTAAGATGGCAGAGGAGTGCAATCCTGCTGCAGTGAGGGTCCCGTTGCTTACCCTAATGCTGGTGTTTTGCAGACGTCATCGTGGCTCTGGACAGATGAGTCCCAGTGGCATTTTACAAACTGGAATCCGGGTGAACCCAACAACGTCGCTGGCATTGAGGACTGCTTACACATCAACTTTGCAGGTAAGCTGTGTGCTCTGTTTTAGGGCTGATGAAGATGACCACTGCAGTGGTAGCCTGGCACTGGACTGGGGTGCTGTGAAGCACTCTGGGGGGCACTCAAGTCTTTTTGTGCTTCACTTGAGCACAGCGTACAATAAGAGCGGTGTGTGTGTGTGTGTGTGTGTGTGTGTGTGTGTGTGTTGTGTGGCAGCAACATGTGGGACCATCCTAAAGACCCCCGTGTAACACACTCTGGAGAACCGAGCAAATCAGACAAATCTAACTGTCACTGTGTCGATTTGTGACGGGCACAGCAGGAGGGCGTCCACCAGGGAGCTTGTTAGGATGTGATGAGCGTCACAAATAATTCAACGAGAATAAAGAGAGTGTGAGGGATTCATAAGAGCGAAATCATCAGCCTTTGTTTAAATATCAAATACTCAACCAATAAAAAATAAAAAAGAATAAACAACACCCCGCGCTCACCTCATGCGGCCTTTATAAGTTCTGTTCTTCAGCGGGCAGCATTGTGGCATTTGGTGGCCCTCTGATGGACTGGCTGCACCCTCAGGGGAGGTTGGCACTTTGCACCTGATGCTGTCAGAGTGGGCTCTGGTCACTGTGTGCATGGGAGGGCATCAAGCAGGCCTGATAATGTTTGAATGGCTGAATTATATTTTATGGGGGGCACACTGGCATGGCAGACTGCAGTCTGGTCACAGCCTGTGTGTGTTTATTCCTCACATCCCAAAGACATTCAACTGGAATTCTATGGGAAAAAAGTAAAAAGTATTCAGCCAGAGAGGTGCACAGGAGGTCATGTGTTTGGATTTTCAGAAAGCTTTTCATAAGAGAAACTGCAGATCAACCTAAAACACGTGGGAACTCATGCCATGGTGTGCCAATGGGTCCAAAATCGGCTTTGACTGTGGAAACAAAGGGTTATGAGGGTGGAGGTTATTGAGATTATAGGATGTTACAAGTGATGGTCCTCACTGCTATTGTACTATGAGTGACAGCACCAAAGACGTGGGGGGCACCTCAGGAGAGGTACAAACGGGCAAAACAGGCCAAAGGTCAAAACCAGAGAGCAAAGGTGTCATAACATGACATAAGAATCAGGGTCTAATCTCATAGCACAAGGTCACACCAGAGGGGACCCTCGCTGAAATCAGCACTGATTTTCTGGACCACCCTACACGACTCCACTCAGTTCTACTCCAAGGTCCTCCATGTGATCCGATCTTCACGTAAGTCACAAATGTCAGCAAAGCCAAATCGGCTCAACACGCTAACAACACATGAGTCTAATGGACACGAACCCAGCATTCAGGGTGGGCACTGGAGGAGCTGAATGAAGACCTGGACTGAGGGTCTGCTCAGAGCCCACTTGGTGGCAGTAACCTCCAGCTGCGTCTGCTCCGCCATATTCTGAGGATGTCAGGTGTGCGTCTGTATGTTGTTAGCGGAAGCCGACTGCGTGTGTTTGATGTTCTATTGTACTGTCGATGGCCGCATTTCAAGACAAATTTATTTACTTATGCAAAGTGAAGTATTGCCAAAGGGCCTTTTCTTGCCATTGTGCCTGAGGCTCTTCTGGGTGAAGAATCAGGTGGCACCGCCAAGGTTATTATAGTTAACGAAAACTAAAATCAAAACTGAAACTATTATTAAAAAAACATTTTCGTAAACTGAAATAAAATAATTAACAAACCCGAAATGAAAAACTAAAACTAAACGAAACTATTAAAGTAGCTGGAAAGACTAACTGAAATAAAATAATAATTTACTAAAATATTTTTAGTTTTCGTTTTTGAATGAATATTCTTGCCGTTAGTCTTTAACCCTTGTAAGTTTTAACTCTAAAACAGAAAGTTATCCACCACGAGCTGCCCGCATATATTCATCCAGTGAACGGCGGCTGGTGACTGAGGGCGGCTGTTCACATAGCATTTGCGGTGACAGAGCAAGCTGAGTGCGGGTGTGTAAAGCATGAGAAATAGAAAGTGATTTGCGTGCCGCCTTTATTTGTGCTTGTTGTATATCAAGATGTAATTCAAACGGCTGAAATCAGAATGTGCTGGTCAACAAAACGTTTACCATATGGACAGAAAAATTATGAGTGAGTAACATTATAGTTTATTTCTCAAGTGTCTGCTTTTTGTTAACAGCAATTCAGCTGCCACTTTGCACAGGAAAAATCGTTTTTACTTTCTCATATACGAAGTATAGTAATCATGAAAAAATTCGACCTCGATATTTTGATGAATCTTGACATTATAGACTAACCAGTGTCCAACAATACTGTTTTTTGGAATTGTGTGTGTACGCGCGCCGCGTGTATGCGTGTGTCTGTCTGTGTGTATAAACACCGATAACTCAAAAACGCAACTAGATAGATGAAATTCGGCATGTGGTTGTTACACCACAATTATAGATCTGTATTAACTTTTGGGCCAAATCCACCACCCGGAAGTGGTACTTCACCTGAACACAGACTCTGCAGCTGTATAAATAAAAAAAAATCGAGTATGATTTTTTCAACTTTACTTTTATAATAATTGTTCAATATATGATTAGATTTGTTGTTGATGGTTCCTTAATGTACATAATATAAAAATATAATCATTGTCTTGCAGTTTACATCTCAAATATCCATCCCCATATCTGAGTATACACAAAAGTCGAGGGGAGAGCACTCCCGGTTTTTGATAATAAAACGGCACTGTTCGAGAGACTGACTAGGTCATCATACAAGATCAGCATATTGTTGCTGACCAATCACTTTTGCTTTAAAAACATTGTTTAACAACGAAGCGATACAAACAAAGGTAGAGAGTCTGACAAGTGATGAAAAACTAAACATATTAATGGTTTTTGTATTTATTCCATATTTATTAAATTTATCTTTTTTAGTTCATATTCACAACTCAAAATACCTGATATTGTGAATGTAATCCATTAGCATAATTATATTTTAAAATATTTGTCTTCCTTTTTTCAATGTTTTTCTCTCTCAAAATAGATAGTTGAAATATCATATTCTTTTTGTTCTTAACATCAGCCTTATCATACATATTGCATACCAGGGATTTATCCTGCCTTCAATCCAAACCCGCTGCGGTAGGCTCCAGATTTCCTGCAATCCTACTCTGGATAAACAGGTTTAGATAATGTATATGTTGTTCTTAATCTCAGACGCTGTCTCTGTTGTTTTATGCCTGTCCGTACTCCTATTACCTGCTCTTGCTCTGCTCATTATGGGTTTACTGTCCTTTATGGTGGTCTATTCAAGACTCACTGCACCTAACCTTGACACTACATGCTTGTTGTTCTTTGTTTCCCTTAATACAGCTAGGTGGGGTCTGCACACTCATTCAAGTCTAAGAGCCCTGTTCTTCCTAAGCCCCTGTGATTTTCATGAGACAATATTTTAAAAATTATAAAATTGTGTAAAATTGTTCATATTCAGTATCTAGTTTTGATTATGCTTGTTTTTATCAGACAAAAACAAAACCAGATAGTAAACCAGGCAGTGTAGTAAGCTTTCACTAGCATTAAACTCATATCCAAATCTGTTAAGTGTACAGTTCTGTCTGATTATGACACAAAACTAACTCCGTAGGTGCTCTATGCCATAATTACTAAAACTAAAACTGAAACTAATATATATAAAAATAAAATAGAAATGTCTTTGTGAAATAAAAACTAAACTAAAACTAAAAATACACGATGAAGGAAAACTAAAACTAAACTGAATTTCCAAGTAAGGTCAGAAAAAAGATAGAAATAAAAACTAATATAAAAAGGCAAAACTATAATAACCTTGGGCACCGCTAGAGCAGATGCAAACATTCACAAGCTGTTCATCTTTTAATCACCCCAGGGAATGATGGGAAATAAATATCTCAATGAAAATGTCAAAAAAGGAATCAAAATCAGCTATTGATAAAACAGAGCCCAGTCCAATACCCTGTGATGGACTGGCACCTGCCTAGGGTTTGCACCTTCCTCTGCAGCACTAAATGCATTAGAAACTGACGGACCGACTCCAGTTCAGTTGGCACCAAGCGAGCCGTCATTCAACAAAACCCTTCATGGGTCACACGGAGCTCATTGAAAAACTGGGCGAGCTGACCCACCCTGCGAGTGACGTCATTAAGTACCCACAACACTTGGCAACACTTCAATCATTTTGGCCAGCACAGATTAAGACCCCGCAGACCCCACTTAGCTCCTTGACAGACAGCTGATCAGACTTTTACTAATGCAGTGTGTTTCGTGGTGTTTTGTGTTTGGTGAGTGGAGATCAAGCGGCTTGGTCACCAGAGAGCCTACTTTGGTTCATGGGGCTCTGAGGGGTCCCCAGTGGTCTTTTTGGTCACACAGACACCCACACTGCTGAAGAGGCCCCTTGCCATCACACCCAGACCCTCCTCTGAATTTGTGCATCTCTTGGTTTAAAACTCCTGCTGACGTTGGTGACGGCGTAACACCAGGCTGCTGGGCCTTGAGAATTTCCTTTCGATGTCCTCCACCGCGCCACCTGCACGCCGACTCCTGGTCCAACTTTCTGGCCCTCGGTGGGTGGGAGTGCGACGTTCTCCAGTCCCTCAAATCTCAAATCGAGTTTGTGAGTTGCTGCTCCTCCAGTGTTGTCCTCACCTCTCCTCTTGTGTTTCTTTTCAGTTCAAGGCGGCTGGAATGACATCGACTGTAATAATCTGTATCCATTTGTCTGCGTGAGAGACGAACCACTAAAACCATGTAGTGATGAGGAGTGAAGCCACGAGAGACACTAAAGATGTCTGATCTTCATTACACTTTGGCCGTTTCTAAATAAAAACACATCTAGCATTCATCCTGCTGTCTTGTTCTCTAAATTGTTTTCTTGCTTCTCATTTTGTCTGTATACCTGCATTGTTATCACTCTTTAATTTAATATTGTTTATTATCAGTATGCTGCTGCTGGAGAATGTGAATATCCCCTTGGGATTAATACAGTATCTATCTATCTATCTATCTATCTATCTATCTATCTATCTATCTATCTATCTATCTATCTATCTATCTATCTATCTATCTATCTATCTATCTATCTATCTATCTATCTATTATATAGTGCCTTTCACATTATCTATCTATCTACTAAGACATGTCACTTGCTCTCCTTCGCCTGCTCTGTGACTAGCAGGCCACCTCATCCATATTACTAACCGAGAATGGTAAACCGGATGGCATGGACGCAGGTACACGGCGATGGGACCATGAGACGTACTGTGCAGGCGCGTACAGCGCGCGTCTCATAAACCGCATGCTAAGTCGTATCCACCGCGAACGAAGGAGTCACAGCCCAAAAACGAAACAGGTCAACTGACGTGAATGAGAAATAAAGCAACAAGGCGCCCATAGCTAATGACTAATGACACAGCCACACAGAAAAGAGGATTCTGTGCTGCAGCCCAGATTCAAACGGAAGAGGCTATGGAGGCCCTACAGGTCTACAGTGATAGTGCGGAAGGCGCAGGCGTCACCACCACATTGCGAGTGGCACTACTGCGGAGTGAAGTTAGGAATAATGTGCTGCTTGGGATTGTACAAACCGCTGAATGCTTTACACCGAATTCAAACACAATACAGCACAATGATACAAACATGAGCCCACCTGGATAACATTAATGAACGCAGGCGCCTACAACACGTGTCTGAAACTGCGGAAGCAAAGCAGGCACGGGTTCAAAACGAACGAGCTCGACTAATGTATTTCAGGATACCCAACGCCGGGGGTAGGCGAGCAAAGCGAGCAGGGGGCGGAGCCCCCTTGTATGACCTAAGTAAACTCGGTAGTGGCCACAATCTGATGGCCGTAACCAATGGGTGGTCACCCTGAGGTGGGCTTCAGATCTTGGCTGGCTGGCTGACCACAGTAGTGATGGGCAGCACCACACAACACTGTAAGAAATGAATGGAATGACAGTGAAGGTGTGCTGCAGGATGGGAGCCGTGACTTAAAGACCACCAGCCACACAGTGTGATGGGGGTCATGATGGACCTGAGAGAGTTGAGCTCTCTGATGTGGGCATTCTGACCAGTGTATGTGGTGGTGGTCCTGCTGCTGGGGTCTTCGTGGCTCAGCCGAGGATGTGGAGAGGCCGTAGATGATGATGTCCTCTTTGTCCCACCCGACTGTGACCTTCCAGATGCACTCGAGTGATTTGTGGCGTGGAAGAGGATCAGCACCTCCAAGTCTGAGCTCAGGGTTCTCAGTCAGAAAAGCTGGGATTGGTCTGTAGTGGTCCGGTGCTGCTAAGATTCACACCATCAAGATGACGGTGATTTATTTATTTTTATTAGAGGATCCCTGGGATGCCCCCAGCCTTGGCTCGACCCACACACATTCACAAACTGAGACAAAATAAATCACAATGGGCAATAACAACAATTAAAGAATATAATGACATTAAATAATATAAATAATCCCACCCCTGTACCCCTACGGTGATATTACAATAAACACATAAACACAAACTCCACACAGCAAAGTCCATGGAATATCACACCAGATGTAATGAGAGATGACGAGAGTTAAGTCCAGAGATCTGCATGTTGTAAGGGAATGAAGAACAGTCCTACTGGTGGACACTAAGGGTGAAGACGGGCAGATGGGTGGTTCAGGAGCGCTGCTATACTTGTGGGAAAGCCGTGAATCCACAATCAGTCCTCAGCACACAGGTAGACAGACGATCGAGACCCCAACAACGACACAATCCAGGACTCAGCGACTAAATATGACTTCACTAACAGAAGGCAGTCCGACAGGTAAATGAAACACAAAATACAACAACAACAAACACTTTTTTCCCCCTTTGCCACCTGCCCTCCTTTTAAACTCCTCTGACCACCTTTGACCCCAACAGCCCCTGCAGGGACTGCTGGGAGATGCAGTTTTTACTGATAGTAGCACTGCTACAGGTCTCTCCAGGTGAGGGATGGGGGAGGGGGGTTGGGCTGCCCTGAGCAGAGGAGTTCAGGTATCTGGGGGTCTTCTTCATGAGTGATGGCAGAAGGGAATGTGAGATTGACAAGTGGATTGGAGTGGTGGCACTGGCTCTTCTGGCATTGTACCAGTCTGTGGTGGCAAAGTCTGAAGACAAAACTCTCCGTCCATTGACTTCCCCGTCCTCCCCTGTGCTCATTAGGTGGGGGTAACAAGCAGCAGAAACGGGGGTCTCTTCACAGGGTGGCTGGGCTGAGAATCTCAGCAGTCTGGGACAGCGGCCTCTGAAATAAGAGGAACCACTTGAGGAAAAGAAGCCCCCCAGATGACCCCCCCTTGGAGCTGCCCTTGGGTATGCATATGGAATTGCTCAAGGAGAGCTGGAATCTGCAGCTGGGGACAGTGAAGTCAGGGCTGACCTGCTTAGTAGGAGTGGTCTGAGGTGATGATGATGATGATGATGATGATGATGATGATGATGATGATGATGATGATGATGATGATGCCCACCACAGCATTTCACCACCTGCCTGCAGAAATGGCTGCCAATCTCCAACTCACTGGGTGACCCTGAGCACATAACACTGAGACCGTGAACACTGCAGAAAGGCGCTATATAACATAAAGGTGGGGTGTAACATGAAGGAATATGGAAAAGCTTTTTAATGAGTAGGAACTTGAAAGAAATAAGAACAACATGAATCTTTAACATATATAAAATAATTGTAATGAATATCAAAATGTAGCACACTTATGGAAAACTTCTTGACTGCTTTAATCGTCAACACGTACAATTCTCTTCACCTCAATTCTCTTCACCTCAATTCTCTTTAATGCTGCATTTCTGTTTAACAAGTGAAATGTTTTTCACATATTTGCCAATCACAACATTTTTTTCCACACAATAATTCAGTTTGCTGGGCTCTGCCAACGGGATGTCGATTTGTGAAGGTCCTATTGTTGAAATGAGAGGAGCCGCAGTGTAATCCGTGACAGACGATCGATTTGTAGATATATAGGATATAAAGTGTCAGCGTCTTTGAAGGGTCTCTATAAACACATCACGAGTCACCACTGTCATCTCAAAGACAATGTGTGACGTCCACAGACCCCAACAAACCCCTGCACCGCAAAACAGCAAATGAATTGAGAATCAGGGAGAACAAACACAGCCTGACCAGCAGGTGGCGCCACAGAGCTGTTGGAGTGCAGTCTGACAGCAGGGCTCTGGGCGGCGGTGAGCAGACTGGCATTAGGACACCCACTGGCAGTGACAGCCAGGACTCTCAGGTCTGGGATTTGCTGACTTTGTAGAAGAGTAGCCTTTTGTGTCTATTATAACCATCTATCCATTGTCTCCCGCTTATCCGAGGTCGGGTCGCGGGGGCAGCAGCTTGAGCAGAGATGCCCAGACTTCTCTCTCCCCAGCCACTTCTTCTAGCTCTTCCGGGAGAATCCCGAGGCGTTCCCAGGCCAGTCGAGATACATAGTCCCTCCAGCGTGTCCTGGGTCTTCCCCGGGGCCTCCTCCCGGTTGGATGTGCCCGGAACACCTCACCAGGGAGGCGTCCAGGAGGCATCCTGATCAGATGCCCGAGCGACCTCATCTGACTGCTCACGATGCGGAGGAGCAGCGGCTCTACTCTGAGCTTCTCACCCTATCTTTAAGGGAGAGCCCAGACACCCTGCGGAGGAAACTCATTTCAGCCGCTTGTATTCGCGATCTCGTTCTTTCAGTCACTACCCATAGTTCATGACCATAGGTGAGGGTAGGAACATAGATCGACTGGTAAATTGAGATCTTTGCCTTACGGCTCAGCTCCTTTTTCACCACGACAGACCGATGCAGAGCCCTCATTACTGCGGATGCCGCACCGATCCGCCTGTCGATCTCACGCTCCATTCTCCCCTCACTCGTGAACAAGACCCCGAGATACTTGAACTCCTCCACTTGGGGCAGGATCTCGCTACCAACCCTGACAGGGCACTCCACCCTTTTCCGGCTGAGGACCATGGTCTCGGATTTGGAGGTGCTGATTCTCATCCCAGCTGCTTCACACTCGGCTGCGAACCGATCCAGAGAGAGCTGAAGATCACGGCCTGATGAAGCAAACAGGACAACATCATCTGCAAAAAGCAGTGACCCAATCCTGAGTCCATCAAACCGGACCCCCTCAACACCCTGGCTGCGCCTAGAAATTCTGTCTATAAAAGTTATGAACAGAATCGGTGACAAAGGGCAGCCCTGGCGGAGTCCAACTCTTACTGGAAACGGGTTCGACTTACTGCTGGCAATGCGGACCAAGCTCTGACATCAGTTGTACAGGGACTGAACAGCCCTTATCAGGGGGGCCGGTACCCCATACTCCCGGAGTACCCCCCACAGGATTCCCCGAGGGACACGGTCGAACGCCTTTTCCAAGTCCACAAAACACATGTAGACTGGTTGGGCAAACTCCCATGCACCCTCCAGGACCCTGCTAAGGGTGTAGAGCTGGTCCACTGTTCCGCGACCAGGACGAAAACCACACTGTTCCTCCTGAATCCGAGGTTCGACTATCCGATGGACCCTCCTCTCCAGGACCCCTGAATAGACTTTTCCAGGGAGGCTGAGGAGTGTGATCCCTCTGTAGTTGGAACACACCCTCTGGTCCCCCTTCTTCAAGAGGGGGACCACCACCCCGGTCTGCCAATCCAGAGGCACTGTCCCTGATGTCCATGCGATGTTGCAGAGGCGTGTCAACCAAGACAGTCCTACAACATCCAGAGCCTTTAGGAACTCCGGCGTATCTCATCCACCCCCGGGGCCCTGCCACCAAGGAGTTTTTTGACCACCTCGGTGACCTCAGTCCCAGAGATGGGGGAGCCCACCTCTGAGTCCCCAGGCTCTGCTCCCTCATTGGAAGGCATGTTAATGGGATTGAGGAGGTCTTCGAAGTACTCCCCCCACTGACCTGCAACGTCCCGAGTCGAGGTCAGCAGCGCACCATCACCACCATATACAGTGTTGACACTGCACTGCTTCCCCCTCCTGAGACGCCGGATGGTGGACCAGAATCTCCTCGAAGCCGTCCGAAAGTCGTTCTCCATGGCCTCCCCAAACTCCTCCCACGCCCGAGTTTTTGCCTCAGCAACCACCAAAGCCACATTCCGCTTGGCCTGCCGGTACCTATCAGCTGCCTCCGGGGTCCCACAGGACAAATGGGTCCTGTAGGACTCCTTCTTCAGCTTGACGGCATCCTTCACCGCCGGTGTCCACCAGCGGGTTCGGGGATTGCCGCCACGACAGGCACCGACCACCTTACGGCCACAGCTCCGGTCAGCCGCCTCAACAATAGAGGCACGGAACATGGCCCATTCGGACTCAATGTCCCCCACCTCCCTCAAGGATGTGGTCGAAGTTCTGCTGGAGGTGGGAGTTGAAGCTACTTCTGGCAGGGGGCTCTGCCAGACGTTCCCAGCAGACCCTCACAACACGTTTGGGCCTACCAGGACTGACCGGCATCCTCCCCCACCATCGAAGCCAACTCACCACCAGGTGGTGATCAGTTGACAGCTCCGCCCCTCTCTTCACCCGAGTGTCCAAGACATGTGGCCGCAAGTCCGACGACACGACCACAAAGTCGATCATCGAAC
Source organism: Erpetoichthys calabaricus (assembly GCF_900747795.2). Lineage (NCBI taxonomy): Eukaryota > Metazoa > Chordata > Cladistia > Polypteriformes > Polypteridae > Erpetoichthys > Erpetoichthys calabaricus. Next base: position 195,651,712 of record NC_041402.2, on the reverse strand, counting down.
TGAGGCCTAGGGTGTCCTGGTGCCAAGTGCACATATGAACACCCCTATGCTTGAACATGGTGTTCGTTATGGACAATCAGTGACGGGCACAGAAGTCCAATAACAAAACACCGCTCGGGTTCAGATCGGGGGGGCCATTCCTCCCAATCACACCCTTCCAGGTCTCACTGTCATTGCCCACGTGAGCATTGAAGTCTCCCAGCAGTACGAGGGAGTCCCCAGAAGGTATGCCCTCTAGCACCCCCTCCAGGGACTCCAAAAAGGGTGGGTACTCCGAACTGCTGTTTGGTGCATATGCACAAACAACAGTTAGGACCCGAAGGCGGAGGGAGGCTACCCTCTCATCCACCGGGGTAAACCCCAATGTACAGGCTCCAAGTCGGGGGGCAATAAGTATACCCACACCTGCTCGGCGCCTCTCACCGGGGGCAACTCCAGAGTGGTAGAGAGTCCAGCCCCTCTCAAGGAGACCAGGCTGTGCGTCGAGGTGAGCCTGACTGTATCTAGCTGGAACTTCTCAACTTCGCGCACTAGCTCAGGCTCCTTCCCCTTCAGAGAGGTGACATTCCACATCCCAAAAGCCAGCTTCTGTAGCCGAGGATCGGACCGCCAAGGTCCCCACCTTCGGCCACCACCCAACTCATACTGCACCCGACCTCCTTGGCCCCTCCCATAGGTGGTGAGCCCATGGGAAGGGGGACCCACGTTGCCTCTTCGGGTTGTGCCCGGCTGAGCCCCATGGGTGCAGGCCCGGCCACCAGGCGCTCGCCATCGAGCCCCACCTCCAAGCCTGGCTCCAGAGGGGGACCCCAGTGACCCGCGTCCGGGCGAGGGAAAACGCCGTCCAAAGTTTTCATTCATCATAGAAGGTGTCTATTATAGCGCTTTGAAAAAGAACACTGGTCCCTAAATTTGAAGCTGGCTCAGACGTATCCAAAGCACTTAGAGCTGTCACTGCTGCCAAACGGGGGTCCACAAAGTGTAAAAGCTTAAGGTGGAATACTTCTGTCACCAGCTGCTGGACTTTCCTTTATTTAAATTTCTAACATAAAACAATAATCCCATTAATATATTGTAGACAGCAGGGGGCGCTCCAGCTCCCCATCCCAACACGGCAGACGCAGGGCACACGGAAAAAACACAAAGAGCCTTCACACCAGAGCCACGAGAATATGAAGGGCACAGCACACCGTCACTTTCTTTCTTTCTTTCTTTCTTTCTTTCTTTCTTTCTTTCTTTCTTTCTTTCTTTCTTTCTTTCTTTCTTTCTCTTGGTCTTTGTCTCCTCCACTCCTCCCAGCAATCTATCTATCTATCTACCTATAATATAGTGCCTTTCACTCTATCTATCTATCTATCTATCTATCTATCTATCTATCTATCTATCTATCTATTATATAGTGCCATTCACTCTATCTATCTATCTATCTATCTATCTATCTATCTATCTATCTATCTATCTATAATATAGTGCCTTTCACTCTATCTATCTATCTATCTATCTATCTATCTATTTATCTATCTATCTATCTATCTATATAGTGCCTTTCACACTATCTATCTATCTATCTATCTATCTATCTATCTATCTATCTATCTATCTATCTATCTATCTATCTATTATATAGTGCCATTCACTCTATCTATCTATCTATCTATCTATCTATCTATCTATCTATCTATCTATCTATCTATCTATCTATCTATCTATCTATTATATAGTGCCATTCACTCTATCTATCTATCTATCTATCTATCTATCTATCTATCTATCTATCTATCTATCTATCTATCTATCTATCTATCTATAATATAGTGCCTTTCACTCTATCTATCTATCTATCTATCTATCTATCTATCTATCTATCTATCTATCTATCTATCTATCTATCTATCTATCTATCTATCTATCTATTATATAGTGCCATTCACTCTATCTATCTATCTATCTATCTATCTATCTATCTATCTATCTATCTATCTATCTATCTATCTATCTATCTATCTATCTATAATATAGTGCCTTTCACTCTATCTATCTATCTATCTATCTATCTATCTATCTATCTATCTATTTATCTATCTATCTATCTATCTATATAGTGCCTTTCACACTATCTATCTATCTATCTATCTATCTATCTATCTATCTATCTATCTATCTATCTATCTATCTATCTATCTATCTATCTATCTATTATATAGTGCCATTCACTCTATCTATCTATCTATCTATCTATCTATCTATCTATCTATCTATCTATCTATCTATCTATCTATCTATCTATCTATAATATAGTGCCTTTCACTCTATCTATCTATCTATCTATCTATCTATCTATCTATCTATCTATCTATCTATCTATTTATCTATCTATCTATCTATCTATATAGTGCCTTTCACACTATCTATCTATCTATCTATCTATCTATCTATCTATCTATCTATCTATCTATCTATCTAGCTATCTATCTATTTATTATATAGTGCCATTCACTCTATCTATCTATCTATCTATCTATCTATCTATCTATCTATCTATCTATCTACCTATCTATCTATCTATCTATCTATCTATGTATCTATCTATCAATATAGCACCTTTCACATTATCTATCTATCTATCTATCTATCTATCTATCTATCTATCTATCTATCTATCTATCTATCTAGCACCTTTCACACTATCTATCTATCTATCTATCTATCTATCTATCTATCTATCTATCTATATAGCGCCTTTCACACTATCTATCTATCTATCTATCTATCTATCTATCTATCTATCTATCTATCTATCTATCTATCTATCTATCTATCTATCTATCTATCTATCTATTTATTATATAGTGCCATTCACTCTATCTATCTATCTATCTATCTATCTATCTATCTATCTATCTATCTATCTATCTATTATATAGTGCCATTCTATCTATCTATCTATCTATCTATCTATCTATCTATCTATCTATCTATCTATCTATCTATCTATCTATCTATTATATAGTGCCATTCTATCTATCTATCTATCAATCTATCTATCTATCTATCTATCTATCTATCTATCTATCTATCTATCTATCTATCTATCTATCTATATAGCGCCTTTCACACTATCTATCTATCTATCTATCTATCTATCTATCTATCTATCTATCTATCTATCTAGCGCCTTTCACACTATCTATCTATCTATCTATCTATCTATCTATCTATCTATCTATCTATGTATCTATCTATCAATATAGCACCTTTCACATTATCTATCTATCTATCTATCTATCTATCTATCTATCTATCTATCTATCTATCTATCTATCTATCTATTATATAGTGCCAATCTATCTATCTATCTATCTATCTATCTATCTATCTATCTATCTATCTATCTATCTATCTATCTATCTATCTATATAGTGCCTTTCACACTATCTATCTATCTATCTATCTATCTATCTATCTATCTATCTATCTATTTATTATATAGTGCCATTCACTCTATCTATCTATCTATCTATCTATCTATCTATCTATCTATCTATCTATCTACCTATCTATCTATCTATCTATGTATCTATCTATCAATATAGCACCTTTCACATTATCTATCTATCTATCTATCTATCTATCTATCTATCTATCTATCTATCTATCTATCTATTTATTATATAGTGCCATTCACTCTATCTATCTATCTATCTATCTATCTATCTATCTATCTATCTATCAATATAGCACCTTTCACATTATCTATCTATCTATCTATCTATCTATCTATCTATCTATCTATCTATCTATCTATCTATCTAGCACCTTTCACACTATCTATCTATCTATCTATCTATCTATCTATCTATCTATATAGCGCCTTTCACACTATCTATCTATCTATCTATCTATCTATCTATCTATCTATCTATATAGCGCCTTTCACACTATCTATTTATCTATCTATCTATCTATCTATCTAGCGCCTTTCACACTATCTATCTATCTATCTATCTATCTATCTATCTATTTATTATATAGTGCCATTCACTCTATCTATCTATCTATCTATCTATCTATCTATCTATCTATCTATCTATCTATCTATCTATCTATCTATTATATAGTGCCATTCTATCTATCTATCTATCTATCTATCTATCTATCTATCTATCTATCTATCTATCTATCTATCTATCTATCTATTATATAGTGCCAATCTATCTATCTATCTATCTATCTATCTATCTATCTATCTATCTATATAGCGCCTTTCACACTATCTATCTATCTATCTATCTATCTATCTATCTATCTATCTATCTATCTATCTATCTATTTATTATATAGTGCCATTCACTCTATCTATCTATCTATCTATCTATCTATCTATCTATCTATCTATCTATCTATCTATCTATCTATCTATCTATCTATTATATAGTGCCATTCTATCTATCTATCTATCTATCTATCTATCTATCTATCTATCTATCTATCTATCTATCTATCTATCTATTATATAGTGCCATTCTATCTATCTATCTATCTATCTATCTATCTATCTATCTATCTATCTATCTATCTATATAGCGCCTTTCACACTATCTATCTATCTATCTATCTATCTATCTATCTATCTATCTATCTATCTATCTATCTAGCGCCTTTCACACTATCTATCTATCTATCTATCTATCTATCTATCTATCTATCTATCTATCTATCTATCTATCTATCTATCAATATAGCACCTTTCACATTATCTATCTATCTATCTATCTATCTATCTATCTATCTATCTATCTATTATATAGTGCCAATCTATCTATCTATCTATCTATCTATCTATCTATCTATCTATCTATCTATCTATTATATAGTGCCATTCTATCTATCTATCTATCTATCTATCTATCTATCTATCTATCTATCTATATAGCGCCTTTCACACAATCTATCTATCTATCTATCTATCTATCTATCTATATAGCGCCTTTCACACTATCTATCTATCTATCTATCTATCTATCTATCTATCTATCTATCTATCTATATAGCACCTTTCACACTATCTATCTATCTATCTATCTATCTATCTATCTATCTATCTATATAGTGCCTTTCACACTATCTATCTATCTATCTATCTATCTATTTATTATATAGTGCCATTCACTCTATCTATCTATCTATCTATCTATCTATCTATCTATCTATCTATCTATCTATCTATCAATATAGCACCTTTCACATTATCTATCTATCTATCTATCTATCTATCTATCTATCTATCTATCTATCTATATAGCGCCTTTCACACTATCTATCTATCTATCTATCTATCTATCTATCTATCTATCTATCTATCTATCTAGCGCCTTTCACACTATCTATCTATCTATCTATCTATCTATCTATCTATCTATCTATCTATCTATCTATCTATCTATCTATCTATATAGCGCCTTTCACACTATCTATCTATCTATCTATCTATCTATCTATCTATTTATTATATAGTGCCATTCACTCTATCTATCTATCTATCTATCTATCTATCTATCTATCTATCTATTATATAGTGCCATTCTATCTATCTATCTATCTATCTATCTATCAATATAGCACCTTTCACATTATCTATCTATCTATCTATCTATCTAGCACCTTTCACACTATCTATCTATCTATCTATCTATCTATCTATCTATCTATCTATCTATCTATCTATATAGCGCCTTTCACACTATCTATCTATCTATCTATCTATCGATCTATCTATCTATCTATCTATCTATCTATCTATCTATCTATCTATCTATCTATATAGCGCCTTTCACACTATCTATCTATCTATCTATCTATCTATCTATCTATCTATCTATCTATCTATCTATCTATCTAGCGCCTTTCACACTATCTATCTATCTATCTATCTATCTATCTATTTATTATATAGTGCCATTCACTCTATCTATCTATCTATCTATCTATCTATCTATCTATCTATCTATCTATCTATCTATCTATTATATAGTGCCATTCTATCTATCTATCTATCTATCTATCTATCTATCTATCTATCTATCTATCTATCTATCTATCTATCTATCTATCTATTATATAGTGCCAATCTATCTATCTATCTATCTATCTATCTATCTATCTATCTATCTATCTATCTATCTATCTATCTATCTATCTATATAGCGCCTTTCACACTATCTATCTATCTATCTATCTATCTATCTATCTATCTATCTATCTATCTATCTATCTATTTATTATATAGTGCCATTCACTCTATCTATCTATCTATCTATCTATCTATCTATCTATCTATCTATCTATCTATCTATCTATCTATCTATTATATAGTGCCATTCTATCTATCTATCTATCTATCTATCTATCTATCTATCTATCTATCTATCTATCTATCTATTATATAGTGCCATTCTATCTATCTATCTATCTATCTATCTATCTATCTATCTATCTATCTATCTATCTATCTATCTATCTATCTATCTATCTATATAGCGCCTTTCACACTATCTATCTATCTATCTATCTATCTATCTATCTATCTATCTATCTATCTATCTATCTATCTATCTAGCGCCTTTCACACTATCTATCTATCTATCTATCTATCTATCTATCTATCTATCTATCTATCAATATAGCACCTTTCACATTATCTATCTATCTATCTATCTATCTATCTATCTATCTATCTATCTATCTATTATATAGTGCCAATCTATCTATCTATCTATCTATCTATCTATCTATCTATCTATCTATCTATCTATCTATCTATCTATTATATAGTGCCATTCTATCTATCTATCTATCTATCTATCTATCTATCTATCTATCTATCTATATAGCGCCTTTCACACTATCTATCTATCTATCTATCTATCTATCTATCTATCTATATAGCGCCTTTCACACTATCTATCTATCTATCTATCTATCTATCTATATAGCACCTTTCACACTATCTATCTATCTATCTATCTATCTATCTATCTATCTATCTATCTATCTATCTATCTATATAGTGCCTTTCACACTATCTATCTATCTATCTATCTATCTATTTATTATATAGTGCCATTCACTCTATCTATCTATCTATCTATCTATCTATCTATCTATCTATCTATCTATCTATCTATCTATCTATCTATCTATCAATATAGCACCTTTCACATTATC